>NW_026607583.1:0-300000 GCF_029499605.1 Hyla sarda | reverse complement strand
CTCACACAAGAAAGAAGCCATTTTCATGTTCAGAATGTGGAAAATGTTTTACTAAGAAATCAAATCTTGTTGAACATCACATAACTCACACTGAGAAGCCATTTTCATGTCCAGAATGTGGGAAATGTTTTGCTAAAAAATCAGATCTTGGTAGACATCAAAGAACTTGCAAAGACAAGAAGCCATTTTCATGTTCAGAATGTGGAAAATGTTTTAATAAGAAATCACATCTTGTTGAACATCACAGAACTCACACAGGGGAGAAGCCATTTTTATGTTCAGAATGTGGGAAATGTTTTACTCAGCAACCACATCTTGTTAGGCATCACAGAACTCACACAGGGGAGAAGCCATTTTCATGTCCAGAATGTGGGAAATGTTTTGCTAAGAAATCAGATCTTGTTAGGCATCAAAGAACTCACAAAGGCAAGAATCCATTTTCATCACAGATTATTAACCTCTTAAGGACTGAGGGCATATCCATACGCCCCCGTTTTAAAGTCCTTAAGGACTGAGGGCATATGGATACACCCGTGGGAATTCCGGGCCCCGCCGCTCGCCGGGCGGGCGGGGACCGGACCCCGAAGCCTGCTGATATCATTCTGCAGTCATCCCGGCATATCGTCCAGGGGGGTCCTGAGACCCCCCCCCATGTCAGCGATCGCGGCAAATGGCAGATCAATTCAGATCGGCCATTTGCCGCTATTCCGGGCTGATCGGGTCTCTGATGACCCGATTGCCCGGAAATTAGGGATGATCAGAGCTGTCAGTGACAGCCCCAATCATCCTAAGGGATAGGAGTGCGGTTGCAGTGGTACCCCCCCCTCCTGTCCCCTGCTATTAGTCAGCAATGACTACTGACCAATGGCAGTTGAAGACAGGGGGTTACCATGGAAATCCCCCGCTCTGCCCACCCCTGGATGTCGGGCAGAGCGGGGGGAGAAGATGGCGGCCGGTACCTGGGGACTTTTATGCGGTGGGGACCGCCAATCATCAGTGGCATCAGCGGAGATCAGCGGCGCCGGTAGGGAGGCGACGGCGTGGAGCATCAAGGAAGGTTGCAGTAAAGTGATATTTACTGCTGACTTCTAGTGGTTGCCAAACTGCAACTCCCAGCATTCCCAGACAGCCAAACACCTCACAGAGACCCAAACACCTCACAGAGAAGTTCCTCGGGGGCGGAACTTGAGCTCTTGCAGGAAGGCGGCTTCTGAACTGAGCTTCTTCCTGATCCACTTATAAAGTGACTATAATGCAACTTCCTCAGCTGGAATTCGGCAAAAAAACAGATATCTGGACTGTGGGGAATCAGAGGAACAAACCAACACCTCATTTGTACAATTTAAGGCATTTTTCCCAGATCTAGTTTTGAGGCCTGCAACACAAGCTGAAGCCTGGGACAAAATTTTCAGTTAAATCCTACAATCTGCTCCCACTTACCTTCCTGTGTAGCGAACACCAGGAATCCTCCTCAGCAACACTCCGGAGGCCGGCCTACACTAACTCCAGCCTGCTGGGGCAAGAAAACCTCCCCCAAAGGACTGTAATACTAAGTAGTGGTCTCCTCCAGCCCATCCGGGCTCTTTGCCTTCATAGCTCGGGGACTCCTCTTCAGAATTAGGACCAATCCTCTTCTTGTCCCCTGTCGGGCTATCTGTGGGGGGGGGGGGCTCTTCTGTTCATCTAGGAATGCTCGGACCTGACACCCATAATGTGGTGGTCACCATCTTGCTGGAAAAACTCAGGGAACGTGCAGCTTCAGTGCATAAAGAGGGAAACATCATCATGTAGCAATTTCGCATATCCAGTTGAGTGGCCCCCAAGGTCTCCCGATCTGACCCCCTTAGACTTTTATCTTTGGGGTCATCTGAAGGCAATTGTCTATGCTGTGAAGATACAAGATGTGCAGCACCTGAAACTACGGATACTGGAAGCCTGTGCTAGCATTTCTCCTGCGGTGTATATAGTAGTATATAGCAGTGTATATGGATACTGGAATCCTGTGCTAGCATTTCTCCTGCGGTGTATATAGTAGTATATAGCAGTGTATACGGATACTGGAAGCCTGTGCTAGCATTTCTCCTGCGGTGTATATAGTAGTATATAGCAGTGTATATGGATACTGGAATCCTGTGCTAGCATTTCTCCTGCGGTGTATATAGTAGTATATAGCAGTGTATACGGATGCTGGAAGCCTGTGCTAGCATTTCTCCTGCGGTGTATATAGTAGTATATAGCAGTGTATATGGATACTGGAATCCTGTGCTAGCATTTCTCCTGCGGTGTATATAGTAGTATATAGCAGTATATGGATACTGGAAGCCTGTGCTAGCATTTCTCCTGCGGTGTATATAGTAGTATATAGCAGTGTATACAGATACTGGAAGCCTGCACTAGCATTTCTCCTGCGGTGTATATAGTAGTATATAGCAGTATATACGGATACTGGAAGCCTGTGCTAGCATTTCTCCTGCGGTGTATACGGATACTGGAAGCCTGTGCTAGCATTTCTCCTGCGGTGTATATAGTAGTATATAGCAGTGTATAAGGATACTGGAAGCCTGTGCTAGCATTTCTCCTGCGGTGTATATAGTAGTATATAGCCGTGTATACGGATACTGGAAGCCTGTGCTAGCATTTCTCCTGCTGTGTATATAGTAGTATATAGCAGTGTATACGGATACTGGAAGCCTGTGCTAGCATTTCTACTGCGGTGTATATAGTAGTATATAGTAGTGTATGCAGATACTGGAAGCCTGTGCTAGCATTTCTCCTGCGGTGTATATAGTAGTATATAGCAGTGTATACGGATACTGGAAGCCTGTGCTGGCATTTCTACTGCGGTGTATATAGTAGTATATAGCAGTGTATACGGATACTGGAAGCCTGTGCTAGCATTTTTCCTACGGTGTATATAGTAGTATATAGCAGTGTACACGGATACTGGAAGCCTGTGCTAGCATTTCTCCTGCGGTGTATATAGTAGTATATAGCAGTGTATACGAATACTGGAAGCCTGTGCTGGCATTTCTCCTGCGGTGTATATAGTAGTATATAGCAGTGTATACGGATACTGGAAGCCTGTGCTAGCATTTCTCCTGCGGTGTATATAGTAGTATATAGCAGTGTATACGGATACTGGAAGCCTGTGCTAGCATTTCTCCTGCGGTGTATATAGTAGTATATAGCAGTGTATACGGATACTGGAAGCCTGTGCTAGCATTTCTCCTGTGGTGTATATAGTAGTATATAGCAGTGTATACGGATACTGGAAGCCTGTGCTAGCATTTCTCCTGCGGTGTATATAGTAGTATATAGCAGTGTATACAGATAGTGGAAGCCTGTGCTAGCATTTCTCCTGCGGTGTATATAGTAGTATATAGCAGTGTATACGGATACTGGAAGCCTGTGCTAGCATTTCTCCTGCGGTGTATATAGTAGTATATAGCAGTGTATACGGATACTGGAAGCCTGTGCTAGCATTTCTCCTGCGGTGTATATAGTAGTATATAGCAGTGTATACGGATACTGGAAGCCTGTGCTAGCATTTCTCCTGCGGTGTATATAGTAGTATATAGCAGTATATAGAGAAGAGGGCTGCATTGACAATCCAACACAATGGGCAGCACATTGAACATTTTATAAGTGGTCAGAAACTTGTAAATAACTCATGAAAGAATAAAGTTACGTTAAAACCAAGAACATCATTGTTTTTCTTGTGAAATTCCCAATAAGTCTGATGTGTCACATGACCCTCTTCCTATTGAAAAAACAAAAGTTGGATTCAAAATGGCCAACTTCAAAATGGCCGCCATGGTCACCACCCATGTTGAAAAGTCCCCCCCCCCCCCACATATACTAATGTGCCACAAACAGGAAGTTAATATCACCAACCATTCCCATTTATTAAGGTGTATCCTATAAATTTCCCACCCTGTACAATAAAGATCCCTGAATGGTGAGTGCTGGCCGCTGTCTTTTCTTATATTTCTACATTTGAAATTCATCTCTTGTCTATGTGCACCAGGGCAGGTGCCTGAAGTGGATTGCTGTACTGGGACTGCTTTGCATACTTATAGTAGTGTACATGCCGGTGCCTCTGTATCTTAGTTTGGAATTACATTGTATTAATGTACAGTAAAATATAAGATCGGTCCCACAAAAAACAGCTCTCAAACCCAGTGTAGATGGAAAAATAAGAGTTATGGCTATGAGGAGAGGAGGAAAAAAAAGAAAACACAAAAGCTTAAATGTCCTGGGTTGTTAAGGGGTTAATACTGATAATAAAATCTGTGTTATTCTCTGCAGATTCTTGTACCAGGAGATCAGAGGAGAATGTTATATCTTCAGATTATAAAGCAGATGATGATATCACACAAGATACATATGAAGAACATTCCATTATCCCAGATACACCCTCAGCCCTTCACAGCCAAGATCTGTCATCTCATCCTTATATACAGGTCCTGTCTTCTCAGTCATCACAGGATGTTCAGCAAAATAAAGGTCACAGAAGGGGTGTTGGACATCAACGAGCTCATACAGGAAAGAAACCATATTCATGCTCAGAATGTGGGAAATGTTTTCCTTATAAATCACGTCTTGTTGTACATCAAAGAAATCACACAGGAGAGAAGCCATTTTCATGTTCAGTATGTGGGAAATGTTTTACTCAGAAATCAGAACTTGTTGTACATCAAATAACTCACACAGGGGATAAGCCATATTCATGCTCAGAATGTGGGAAATGTTTTACCAAGAAATTTAATCTTATTCAACATCAAATAACTCACACAGGAGAGAAGCCATTTTCATGCTCAGAATGTGGGAAATGTTTTACTTTTAAATCAAGTCTTGTTGTACATCAGAGAACTCACACAGGAGAGAAGCCATTTACATGTTCAGAATGTGGGAAATGTTTTACTCGGTCATCACATCTTATTGAACATCAAAGAACTCACACAGAAGAGAAGCCATTTTCATGTTCAGAATGTGGGAAATGTTTTACTCAGCAATCAAGTCTTATTCAACATAAAAAAACTCACACAGAGGAGAAGCCTTTTTCATGTTCTGAATGTGGGAAATGTTTTACTCAGCAATCAAGTCTTATTCGACATCAAAAAGCTCACACAGAAGAGATGCCATTTTCATGTTCTGAATGTGGGAAATATTTTACTTTTAAATCAAGTCTGGTTGTACATCAAAGAACTCACACAGGAGAGAAGCCAATTTCATGCTCAGAATGTGGGAAATGTTTTACTTTTAAATCAAGTCTTGTTGTACATCAGAGAACTCACACAGGAGAGAAGCCATTTTCATGTTCAGAATGTGGGAAATGTTTTACTCAGTCATCACATCTTATTGAACATCAAAGAACTCACACAGAAGAGAAGCCATTCTCATGTTCAGAATGTGGGAAATGTTTTACTAAGAAATCCTATCTTATTCAACATCAAAGAACTCACACAGGAGGCAAGCCGTTTTCATGTTTAGAATGTGGGAAATGTTTTGCTCAGAAATCAACTCTTCTTCAGCATCAAAGAACTCACACAGGGGAGAAGTCAACTCAGATCAATAAATGATGCAGATATCACATCTATATATTATCCATGTACATCGATTATCTGACATTTATACATATATCATATACTGCATCTCCAAACTTGTTACCAATTGTTAATAAAAGTTTTATTTCTTATATGATTTATTATTCTTATATTCATCCCCGCACACTGGACTTATAATAAATGTAATATTGTCCCTGACATTGTATATAGGGAATGTAACGCGTCAGTGTTGTCCCCGCCCCCTTCTCATTATGATTATAGAGACTTTAATTCAAGGCATCAGACAGGATCCGCGCGTCTCCCTTGAAGATCGTCTCTTCTGAACATAAGACGCTGCAGATACTTTTATTTATCACAAACCCTAGACGAGCGTTTCCCGTCTTGACTTCTATTTTCGGTCTCAGATCATAAAATCCATTTTTCTATATGAGAAGTCGTCAATATCTCAGCGTCCCCCGGGTTCAGTAAACATCGGTGTAATTCTTTTCCTTTTCTTTGTCCTCCCCGGGGTATAAAATCCCTAGAGATCTGATCACATCTGGTACAAGATCTCTTTACTTCACACTTTGCGCCATTATTACACGGATTGAAGACCCAGTTACACGCTCGTAAATTCCCATATATGTCGTGGATTGGAAGGAAAAAGGTTCTTAAATCTTATATTTACCAATAATATTTTATATTTTTACAGTCCGTCCCTATCATAGTACGGAATTGTTATTTTTCTTCTATCCGATGGTTATTTAGTAATTTTGTTATGATTCAGAAGAGACCACGTGTCCCGTATAGACGCTCACCTTGAAGACGTTAGACGGCGGTTTTGTGTTTCCGGATTTACACACTTATTATGAAGCTTTTCCTTCGTCTGGATTATTAGAGCTCGTTCGCTCTTCTTTTTTCTCATCCTCCCCTTTTATATTCCTCCTCATGATTTCCTCCCAAGGTTATCCTGCCTATGGCTGGCGTTACAAAGCAAGGCCAGTCATAGATCACTTAGGGGGCAAATTTTGGGAGGCCTATGTACCTAGAAGGGAGCTCTCTGTAGAGGAGTCTCTTATCAGTTTTAGGGTGCATTCACACTGAGGAGCGCATGCTGAATCTCCAGTCGTGGAATTCAGCGAACAGGGAATCAGCCTGGCAGCCACCAACAGTTGTAGGACGGTGCGGCACTGCGCAGTCACCATTGGCAGCTATGCAATAATCGTGGAATTCTGCACAAAGAATGAACATGTTCTTTCTTTGTGCGGAACACTTTCAGCGGTGGAATTGTCCGCCGCTGAAATTCCACAGTGTGAACGGGTCTCGTGCAAGACCCATTCACACTGATGGTATCGTTCACTGCGCAGAATTCTACCTGAGGAATTCTGCAGGAATTGTGCAGTGTGAACTCATTTTTCGCCAGTACATTTCCTCGAAGCGGGCGCGGTATGGCGTGAAACTCTACAAACTTTGCGAGAGTACCTCCGAGTACACTTACAAGTTTAGAGTATATGAGGGACGAGATTCCCGTACTAAACCCCCAGAATGTCCCCCCACTCTGGGTGTTAGTGAGAAGCTTTTGTGGGACCTTGCGCACCCATTGCTGGATAAGGGTTACCACGTGTACGTGGATAACTTTTATACCAGCATCCCTCTGTTCACATCCCTGACCGCCAGATCCACATCCGCTTGTGGGACCGTGGAGAAGAATCAGAGGGGCATCCCTCAAAATTTTGTACAGACACCTATGCCCAATAGTGAGTCCCGTGCCCTGACCCATGATAACCTGTTGCTGGTCAGGTATAAGCATAAGAGGCATGTCCTTATGCTGACCACTATTCATGGTAATGGCAGCTCACCTGTCCCTGTGTGAGGTACTTCAACACCGGTCCTCAAGCCCGATTGTATTCTGGACTACAATCACTATATGGGGGAAGTTGATCTTTCTGATCAAGTCCTCAAGCCATACATGGCCATGCGGAAAACATGGGCATGGTACAAAAAGTTGTGGTCTACATGCATGGTACAGGTTCCCATGTACAACTCTTTTGTACTGTCCCAGTACGCTGACAACACTGGGACATTCCTCCAGTTCCAAGAAGAATTCCTAAGGGCCCTGATCTTTGGTGACCGGGAAAGAGCAGGCCGGATTTCCCAAGGAACTGGAGTTATAGGTGCCAGGATCGTCCCAGGCCAAAACTTTCCAGGTGAGGTCCCCCACACTGGAAAGAAGGGACGATCCTAGAAAAAATGTAGTGTGTGTCACAAGAGGGAGATACGGAAGGACAAGAGGGGGATACTGCAGCACAAGAGGGGGATACTGCAGGACAAGAGGGGGATACTGCAGGACAAGAGGGGGATACTGCAGGACAAGAGGGGGATACGGAAGGACAAGAGGGGATACGGAAGGACAAGAGGGGGATATGGAAGGACAAGAGGGGGATACGGAAGGACAAGAGAGGGATATGGAAGGACAAGAGGGGGATACTGAAGGACAAGAGGAGGATACAGAAGGACAAGAGGGGGATACGGAAGGACACCACCACTCACTGTGACACGGGATACGGAAGGACACCACCACTCACTGTGACACTTGCCACGATCAACCGGGCCTCTGCATTAAGGAATGCTTCAGGGAGTATCACACTTCCATGGAGTACTACATTTTGAATCCTATTCTCTTTAATTTCCTATAATTCCAAATTTTAACCCCATAAACCACAAAATTGCCCAAAAAACCCTTTCATCAAAGAAAAAAAAAAAAAAAAACCCTGATAAGACCTCTGGAAGTATTTTTTTTCAAAAAATGGGTCCTGGGTCACTGAGTCACTATCATCGAAGGGCATTTATGTTGCCTCAAATAACAGAATAGGGACGGCCACACACATCACATTCACAGAATGATGATTCACAGCATAGGGTTTGGGGCGGGCACACTTTTTAGTTTTGGCTATGCTCTGGTGTGCATCCGCACACCAAATATGAGGTATGTCCTTTCTCCGAAGAAATGTATTTACAAATGTTCTCCTATTACTACTTGTGAAATTGAAAAATTTGGGGTAACCCCAGCATTTTACTGAAAAAAAATAAAAAAATTTTCCTTTTCACATCCCACTTTAATGAACATTTATCAAACACCTGTGGGGTTTTAAGGCTCACTGGACCCCTTGTACGTGCCTTGAGGTGTGTAGTTTCCAAAATAGTATGCCATGTGTTTTTTATTGTTGTTCTGGCTTCATAGGGGCTTCCTAAATGTGACATGCCCCCCAAAAACCATTTGAGCAAAATTTGCTTTCTAAAAGCCAAATGTGACTCCTTCTCTTCTGAGCATTGTAGTGCGACCGCAGGGCACTTGATGTCCACACATGGTGTATTTCCATATTCTTCTTTTTTTTTTCTTAAATCAGAAATTTTTATTAAACAAGTGGGGTTCCTGCCAACAGCATGTTGAATACTAGCATTCAATCTGCTGGTGGAATATAGTCATTGGGATATTGAGAAGATATAGCAAACAATATAATCAAAGGGGGATTAATGTTGTGGAAACTAAACAGTTAATATCCTTAAAGTACAGAATTTGTTGAGTGGCTTTAATGGCTAAGCTATAAAGCCAAAACATTTAAAAGAGAAAATTGCCTAGTCTGTGCGGGTACCAGGCTCCACTTAGCTGCAGCACCCTTTCCTCTAAACCCTAGTACAGATTCAGAAGGTTTAAATTGTATGATGAAACTGTTCCAAAAAGCAAACAAACCTGATACTAACACAACCTGTCATACATTGAGTTTATTGTTTCCTCAGGTCCAGAGATCTCAGATACCCCCAGCGGTCATGACATTTTCTGGCAATTTTACTCTCTTTGCACTCCCAGAGAATGAGAGCGGTACAAACCTGGGATCGTTGCCTGATGACTACTGTATGGAGAGGATTAACACAATAGGGAAAGATGGTGGCTGGGTTGAGCATGATACCCAAAGGGCTGACGTCCGGTGGTTATGCGGAGATAAACGGCTAAGAGCTAGGATCCCAGCCAATGCCTGAGGGTACTGTGGTCCAACTGGCTATGCCCCTCCATAACCTGTCAGTCACCCTGGAAAAGAGGCCACTCACGTAGCCAAAAGGACACCTCTCCTAAAGGGTCTTTTGATTCTCAGGCATACATTGATGAGATAGGGGATCCACGTGGAGTACCTAATGAGTTTAAGGCCAGAGATGAAGTGGCAGCAGGGTTTGAGCCTCTGTTCTTTTGGTGGAGAACAGTAAACAAAAATGTTGACTGAATAAATTACATCTGCTATAACCAACAGAGGTTTGTACATTCTATAAGGGATGTAGTCAAAGGCTTAGCAGAATAATTGGCCCCCACCTCTTTGATGGCCTGGCAAAATAGGATTGCCCTAGATATAGTACTAGCAGAAAGAGGAGGGGTCTGCAGGATGTTTGGCAGTATGTGTTGTACCTTTATTCCCAACAATACAGCTCCAGGAGGAATCGTGACCAGAGCAATCGAAGGAATGACTGCATTATCAAATGAGATGGCCAAGAACTCTGGAATAAGTCACCCATTCACCGACTGGCCTGAGGGATGGTTGGGAAGACGGACTGGATTGGTGACGTCTGCCCTCATCTCCATCACGATTGTGTTGGCCATCTTGGTGACCTGTGGATGTTGTTGCATTCCCTGCATCCGAGGACTATCTCAAAAACTGATTGAGACTGCTGTGACAAGAACTATATACCAAACTATTCCTCTAGAAGAAGATGTCTATGATGATACTTCCTCTCTATGAAGGAATGTCCAAAAACCCAGCTGAGGAAGGGACTTATGCTGAGATAAACTGAGAGAGTGAACATAGATATCAGAGGAGGGAATGTTGATAACATTATATTTTGATATCAATGTTCTCTGTATATATATAGTGTGGCAAGGAAAGGGTTTATTTCCCTTGCTAACTCTGGAGAATACTCCACCTGTGGCCTGATTAATGAGGCGTGTTACCTAAATGAGGACCCTGTTTAGGTAGCACGCAGAAGGCGCTGCGAGTGGTCCAAGAAGTGGTGTGAACTGTGAGTAACAGGTTGCAGGAGTCACATGTTTAACTGGCTGAGGGTAGCTCACCAGCTAGTAATCAGGGCATGCTATGTGTAGTCAGTGACCAGACGGTCTAGGACTTTATTTTGTTCCTGTTTATGTTTTGTTTTACCTGCAAGCTGTGGAAATAAAGCTGGCGAGGAGCCAGACTTGTATGCGGAACTGTGGTCTGTGGTGTTATTTTGAGGAACGTGACCAGGACGATCTCAGAGCTAATCCCCAAGACAGTTCGTCACATTTTGGTGGAGGATGCGGGCATGCCGTTGCGTTGGCAACCAACGAGCGAGTTGGAGAGGAGCTGTTGCTAGGAGCAACCCCCTGCAAGATTGCAAGTCGGAGGAGCCCAGCAGAGGAGTTCAAGCACAGTTTGGTGTCTGTGGAGGAGAATTGCTAGGGGCAACGGATCGAGATTTATTTTATTTTTTTTCAAGAAAATGGGACAACCTCGAAAGGCCGTTGCTGGGACCAACCGACATAGGCCACAAGCTGTGGTTGCCAAGACGGAAAAGAGGACCCGTGAGTTACTGGTGGGTGGAATCCCACTACTTGTGGAACTGGATTGCTGCCAGACTGTTTGCAGAATTATGCCAAACGTTATTCCATTCGTGAAGTCCCGACCAGAGTTTGGTAAGACTATTCCAATTGACTTTGAAATGTGTTTTGGGACATTGAGCCATATAATGGAGGTTTGTGCTGAACTTACAGTAGAAATTATTCTGGGTAGAGACTTTCCATATTTCTGGCAGTTGTTGGATGAGGAGAGTGAGCCAGAGAATACGCACACAAAGGTTCCGGAAGGAGTGAGGACTGGGGGGTCTCTACTGGACTGTGTGAATGGTGCTGTATATTGTGAACCCATGCAGGCTGATAATGTTTTTCTTGAAACACTTATGTTAATGTATTCTGATGTAAAGAGTACTGTTGCCACCTCTCGCAGGACAAAAGAAAACCTGTGTGAGCTGGAAATAGAAGGTAAAAAGATGATGGTTTTGTTAGATCCAAAATGTGTAATAAGTCTGGTAAAGAATAGTTGCAGAAAGCCAGACCCTGCTGTAATGTCTATACAAGCCGGTATTTGGAGTTATTAAACAGTTAATGTGTGTATTTCTACTCCCTATGGTACCATAAGTCACAAGGTTGCAATAGAGCCAACCTTAGAGTATGAAGTAGTGCTGGGGAAAGATTTTCCGTTTTTTCAACAGTTGTTGGAAGATAGTCAGGTGACTAGAGCAGGAACACCTGATAGGCTCATAACACTTGATTTACACCACATAGCAGGGGACAGTAACCCAGCAGAGGATGAGGATGGGGAGTGTCAGCAGACCCTAGGTAGATCTCAGGTGGGAGTGTGCCAGACCACTAGGGGAGCTGAAGAACAGTCCGCGAGTCAAGTTAAAGAGGTGACTGGAAAAGAAACTACAGAGATGGCTGTGGAAAAACCAAAACTCCGGAAAAGAGTACCAGTGGAGCTGGGGGCTGCGCTTATGGTCACAGACAGAGTCCTAAGTGAAGGAGATGTGGCATCTGGACCAGAGAGGGGTTGTAACCAGGAAGGTCGAACCACTGGACCAGATATTGTTGCAGACCCAGGAGCCCTAGTCGGTTTTGCCAGGCCGTGGAGAGACTGTGACAAGACAAAAGAAAAGTCTACCAAGGAGCCGAGAGACAGTTCAGAGGAACTGTTCAGGAATCACCCTGACTTGCTGGTGCCAAGAGCCATTGAAGTTGTTGCCAGGGGCAACAAGCTTACCGCCAAGGGATTGCCGGTCTGACGGGAGTGTTTAGCAAGAGTCTCAAGAGTTGCCAAAGTGATGGGAGAGGAAGTGTGCCAGGTGTCGGTGTCACCTGTTGTTGATGATGGTGATGAGGCAAAAGTGTCCGCAACCCCGAAAAAGGGGGAGACTTCATCTAGAGATGGAGAAGAGCTGGGTCGAGTGTATGACAGAGGACCAGAGGATGTCTCAAGGTCTAACAGCGAGAGTGAGGAGACCGCTGTCAGTAAAAGGTCTCGGAAAGATGAGCTGGCCTAGGGAAAAAACTGGAGCAGATCCAGAATCTGGAAGAATCCCTGCAGATGGTTTCTGTGAAGTTGACAGAGAAAGAAAGAGGTACATCGCTTGACAGAGGAGAGGGACAAATCGCTTGCTGACTTTAAGAAAGAGCAAGAAGCGAGGCTTCAGCTGGAAAGTCATGGAGCACCACAGAAGTGAGTTTGTGGCTCTGCAGGATGAACTGTCCCGCTCCCAGGGTCTTGTGACCAGCAAGGAGAGTAAAGTGCAGAGTCTGGCCAAGCGGATGTCATTCCAGGAAGAAGAAGTGAGTCTTCTACATGGTGCATATCAGGCCATGGAAAAAATAGAAAAAGAGAAGGATGAAATGAAGATGGAAGCTTAGGCTCTTGCCAGCAATCTGGAGTGTCTCTAAATCTAAGAGACAACTTGAGGAGGAAGTCAAGGCGAAGAGTGCCCTTGCACATGCTCTTCAATCTGCTCGTCATGACAATGACTTGCTCTGTGAGCAGTATGAGGAGGCCCTGGAACAAGTTGAGACTCTGAAACATGAAAACAAGAACTTGCAACAGGAGATCTCAGATCTATCTGAACAGATTGGTGGGAGTGGAAAATGTATCAATGAGTTAGAGAAGACCAAGAAACAGTTGCTGGACAGTGAGAAGATGATCTCCGCAAACCTCGAGTGAGCAGCTGAAATATATAAATCTGGAAGATGACATGAAGATCTTAAAAGAGAGCCTGGAAGCGCAGAAGGTCCCACGTAGCTGCCTTGGTTTTGCTGGGAGCGCAACTCTACGAGCAGGTGGCTGTGCTGGCGGACAATGAACAGTTAAGGAAACAATTGCTGTCTATGGAAGATACTGTCAGACTTGACAGAATTACTTGACAGTGAGAGAATTAAGTCTGCTGAGCTCCAGTGTAAGCAGCAAAAATGTGAGAAAAAGGACCAGGAAGTCCTAAAAGAGAGCAGAGACCAAGCTATGGTGGAATTGGCTCAAGAAAGGCTTCTGGGGCAGAAGTTACAGGATACAGGGATGCTTTCCCGGTAAAAAGTCCTCTAATGCTAAGATTGAGGTGAAGCCCTGTAAGAAGTCCTCTGAAGCTAGGACTGAGCTGAAACCTGGTGTGAAATCCTCTGAAGTGGAGACTAAGGAGAAGTCAGGCGGGAAATCCTCTGAACCTGAGCAGACCAAAAATTCTGAAGGTAATGCTGAGGCAGAGAAATTCTCTGAAGCAGAAACTAAACCAGAGTCAACCTCGAAAGCTATGAGTGAAGAGAATGGCACAACTGAAGCTACAGGTGAAGAGAAGAGTAAGCCTGAAGAAGCTGCAGAGAAGAGCCAAACAGTAGTAGAAGCTGATTCTACACAAGAATCTGAAGGAGCCAAAGACTCTGAAGCCAAACCTGAGGAAGCTGGTGCCCCTGAAGAGAAAGCTGGAAGGGATGAGGTGAAACCATGTGAGAAATCCACTGAAGTCAAAACTGTGGTGAAACCAGGTGGGAAGCCTTCTAAAGTTGAAACTGAGATGGACCCGTGTCGGAGGTCCTCTGAAGCTACAGAGAACAAGACAGTGGTTGGTGAAGCCACTGAGGCCGAAAGATTCTCTGAAGCAGAGGCAGAGGTCCGGCAAGCCAGAAGAAGACAAAGGTTAGAAGCCTCGGTCCTCTCTGTCCTTAATTTCAAGAACCCTGCCCACACCAGGGTGAAGAACCTGGTACTGGAGAGGTGTGACCGAGAGACTTGCAATTGGTGGCTGGTAAAAGTCCGGAAGAATAAAGTCAAGGACTTCAGAGACTGTGGGACAAAAGTTGTCCAAGAGAAAGGAAAGGCAGATGGTTTCTGCCTTTCAAATACATGTGCTCCTTCCCGGTGGTCTGAGCAAAGGGGGGGGGGGGATATGTGGCAGTGTGGCAAGGAAAGGGTGTATTTCCCTTGCTAACTCTGGAGAATGCTCCACCTGTGGCCTGATTAATGAGGTATCACAAAGGGAAAGTGTGTTTAAAAGGAAAGGAAACAGAATAGTTGGGGTCTCCCTGGGAAACAGTATGCTGGCTGTTAGAGGGGGAGACACACGGACCCTGTTTAGGTAACACGCAGAAGGCGCTGCGAGTGGTCCAAGAAGTGGTGTGAACTGTGAGTAACAGGTTGCAGGAGTCACATGTTTAACCCCTTAAGGACCGGAGGTTTTTCCGTTTTTGCATTTTCGTTTTTTGCTCCTTGCCTTTAAAAAATCATAACTCTTTCAAATTTACACCTAAAAATCCATATGATGGCTTATTTTTTGCGCCACCAATTCTACTTTGTAATGACGTCAGTCATTTTGCCCAAAAATCTATGGTGAAGCGGGAAAAAAAATCATTGTGCGACAAAATTGAAAAAAAAAACGCTGTTTTGTAACTTTTGGGGGCTTCCGTTTCTACGTAGTACATTTTTCGGTAAAAATGACACCTGATATGTATTCTGTAGGTCCATACGATTAAAATGATACCCTACTTATATAGGTTTGATTTTGTCGGACTTTTGGAAAAAATCATAACTACATGCAGGAAAATTAATACGTTTAAAATTGTCATCTTCTGACCCCTATAACTTTTTTATTTTTCCGTGTATGGGGCGGTATGAGGGCTCATTTTTTGCGCCGTGATCTGAAGTTTTTAACGGTACCATTTTTGCATTGATAGGACTTATTGATCTTTTTATTCATTTTTAAATGATATAAAAAGTGACCAAAAATGCACTATTTTGGACTTTGGAATTTTTTTGCGCGCACGCCATTGACCGAGCGGTTTAATTAATGATATATTTTTATAATTCGGACATTTCCGCACGCGGTGATACCACATATGTTTATTTTTATTTTTATTTACACTGTGTTTTTTTTTTATTGGAAAAGGGGGGTGATTCAAACTTAAATGAGTTAAATGATCTTTATTCACTTTTTTTTTTCACTTTTTTTTTTGCAGTGTTATAGGTCCCATAGGGACCTATAACACTGCACACACTGATCTTCTATGTTGATCACTGGTTTCTCATAAGAAACCAGTGATCAACGATTCTGCCGCATGACTGCTCATGCCTGGATCTCAGGCACTGAGCAGTCATTCGGCGATCGGACAGCGAGGAGGCAGGAAGGGGCCCTCCCGCTGTCCTGTCAGCTGTTCGGGATGCCGCGATTAGCCGCGGCTATCCCGAACAGCCCGACTGAGCTAGCCGGGAACTTTCACTTTCACTTTTAGCCGCGCGGCTCAGCTTTGAGCGCGCGGCTAAAGGGTTAATAGCGCGCGGCGCCGCGATCGGCGCTGCGCGCTATTAGAGGCGGGTCCCGGCTTCACTATGACGCCGGGCCCGCCATGATATGACGCGGCGTTACTGTGTAACCCCGCGTTATATCAGAAGAGCAGGACCAAGGACGTACCGGTACGTCCTTGGTCCTTAAGGGGTTAACTGGCTGAGGGTAGCTCACCAGCTAGTAGTCAGGGCATGCTGATATGTGTAGTCAGTGACCAGATGGTCTAGGACTTTATTTTGTTCCTGTCCTGTTTATGTTTTGCTTTACCTGCAACCTGTGGAAATAAAGCTGATATATATGTCACGATGCCGGCTGGCAGGTAGTGGATCCTCTGTGCCAGAGAGGGATTGGCGTGGACCGTGCTAGTGGACCGGTTCTAAGCCACTACTGGTTTTCACCAGAGCCCGCCGCAAAGCGGGATGGTCTTGCTGCGGCGGTAGTGACCAGGTCGTATCCACTAGCAACGGCTCACCTCTCTGGCTGCTGAAGATACTGAAGATAGGCGAGGTACAAGGGAGTAGGCAGTAGCAAGGTCGGACGTAGCAGATGGTCGGGGGCAGGCGGCAAGGTTCGTAGTCAGGGGAGATAGCAAAGGTACTGGTACACAGGCTATTTAACACACAAGGAACGCTTTCACTGGCACTAAGGCAACAAGATCCGGCAAGGGAGTGCAAGGGAGGAGACTAGATATAGCCAGGGAACAGGTGGGAACCAATTAAGCTAATTGGGCCAGGCACCAATCATTGGTGCACTGGCCCTTTAAGTCTCAGGGAGCTGGCGCGCGCGCGCCCTAGAGAGCGGAGCCGCGCGCGCCAGCACATGATCGCAGGAGACGGGAACGGGTAAGTGACCTGGGATGCGACTCGCAAGCGGGCGCGTCCCGCTGTGCGAATCGCATCCCCAACGGCCATGGCAGAGCAGCGCTCCCGGTCAGCGCTGACCGGGGAGCTGCAGGGAGAAGAACGCCGTGAGCGCTCCGGGGAGGAGCGGGGACCCGGAGCGCTAGGCGTAACAGTACCCCCCCCCCTTAGGTCTCCCCTTCTCTTTATCGGGTAACTGCCTCCCCTGGGATGAGGACACCGGGAAAGGATGGAGGGATTCCTCAACGGCAGGCAGAACCGCAGGAGTAGGAATGGGGAGAGAGGGCAGAGGGCGAGACCTGGCACGGGGCAGTGTGACACCAGGACGAGGGCCATGAGGGGACACAGAAGCTTGCCTGATGGAACTGGGAGGGGGGGAGGGGCATTTCCTGTGGCAGGCAGAGTCCTTAAAGACCTTAGGGGGACCGAATACAGGAGGAACCACAGAGTTACGGCAAGGGTTACTGGGAACCGGTTTTAGACAGTTCTTGGCACAAGAGGACCCCCAACTCTTGATCTCCCCAGTGGACCAATCCAGGATTGGGGAATGAAGTTGAAGCCAGGGAAGTCCAAGGAGAATTTCCGAGGTGCAATTGGGGAGGACCAAAAGTTCAATCCTCTCGTGATGAGATCCGATGCTCATAAGAAGGGGCTCCGTGCGGAAACGTATGGTACAGTCCAACCTGGCTCCGTTGACCGCGGAAATGTGGAGTGGCTTGACAAGACGGGTCACCGGAATACGGAATTTATTCACAAGGGACTCCCGAATAAAATTGCCAGAAGCTCCAGAGTCCAGGCAGGCCACGGCTGAGAGGGGAGAGCTGGCTGAAGTGGAAATCCGAACAGGTACCGTGAGACGTGGAGAAGCCGACTTGGCATCAAGAGACGCCACACCCACGAGAGCTGAGTGCGAGCGTGCGTTTCCCAGACGTGGAGGACGGATTGGGCAATCCACCAAAAAATGTTCAGTACTGGCACAGTACAGGCAAAGATTCTCTTCCTTACGGCGATTCCTCTCTTCCAGGGTCAGGCGAGACCGATCCACTTGCATGGCCTCCTCGGCGGGAGGCCTAGGCGCAGGTTGCAATGGAGACTGTGGGAGAGGTGGCCAAAGATCTAAGTCTTTTTCCTGGCGGAGCTCTTGATGCCTCTCAGAAAAACGCATGTCAATGCGAGTGGCTAGATGAATGAGTTCATGCAGATTAGCAGGAGTCTCTCGTGCGGCCAGAACATCTTTAATGTTGCTGGATAGGCCTTTTTTGAAGGTCGCGCAGAGGGCCTCATTATTCCAGGACAATTCTGAAGCAAGAGTACGGAATTGTACGGCATACTCGCCAACGGAAGAATTACCCTGGACTAGGTTCAACAGGGCAGTCTCAGCAGAAGAGGCTCGGGCAGGTTCCTCAAAGACACTTCGGATTTCCGAGAAGAAGGAGTGTACAGAGGCAGTGACGGGGTCATTGCGGTCCCAGAGCGGTGTGGCCCATGACAGGGCTTTTCCGGACAGAAGGCTGACTACGAAAGCCACCTTAGACCTTTCAGTGGGAAACAGGTCCGACATCATCTCCAGATGCAGGGAACATTGGGAAAGAAAGCCACGGCAAAACTTAGAGTCCCCATTAAATTTGTCCGGCAAAGACAGGCGGAGGCTAGGAGTGGCCACTCGCTGCGGAAGGGGTGCAGGAGCTGGCGGAGGAGATGGTTGTTGCTGCTGTAGCTGAGACTGAACTTGCTGTAGCTGCGACTGTTGCTGCTGTTGCTGTGACTGGAGCTGCTGTAGCTGCGACTGGAGTTGCTGTGTCATGGAGGTCAAGTACGACAGCTGGTGCTCTTGTCGGGCGACCAATGTAGGGAGGTCGGCGGCAGCTGGCAGAGGAACTTCAGCGGGATCCATGGCCGGATCTACTGTCACGATGCCGGCTGGCAGGTAGTGGATCCTCTGTGCCAGAGAGGGATTGGCGTGGACCGTGCTAGTGGACCGGTTCTAAGCCACTACTGGTTTTCACCAGAGCCCGCCGCAAAGCGGGATGGTCTTGCTGCGGCGGTAGTGACCAGGTCGTATCCACTAGCAACGGCTCACCTCTCTGGCTGCTGAAGATACTGAAGATAGGCGAGGTACAAGGGAGTAGGCAGTAGCAAGGTCGGACGTAGCAGATGGTCGGGGGCAGGCGGCAAGGTTCGTAGTCAGGGGAGATAGCAAAGGTACTGGTACACAGGCTATTTAACACACAAGGAACGCTTTCACTGGCACTAAGGCAACAAGATCCGGCAAGGGAGTGCAAGGGAGGAGACTAGATATAGCCAGGGAACAGGTGGGAACCAATTAAGCTAATTGGGCCAGGCACCAATCATTGGTGCACTGGCCCTTTAAGTCTCAGGGAGCTGGCGCGCGCGCGCCCTAGAGAGCGGAGCCGCGCGCGCCAGCACATGATCGCAGGAGACGGGAACGGGTAAGTGACCTGGGATGCGACTCGCAAGCGGGCGCGTCCCGCTGTGCGAATCGCATCCCCAACGGCCATGGCAGAGCAGCGCTCCCGGTCAGCGCTGACCGGGGAGCTGCAGGGAGAAGAACGCCGTGAGCGCTCCGGGGAGGAGCGGGGACCCGGAGCGCTAGGCGTAACAATATATATATATATATATATATATATATATTTATATAGAGAGAGAGAGAGAGAGAGCGAGCAGCACCCTAGGCAAACAAGAATCTGTGCACGCAGAGTCCAGACCCGGGTCAGGGATCCATATGTAAGCAAAAAATTGGAAATATCCGCAGCACACTGGGTAGTAAAATCCCAAAAAGTTTTTATTCCATCACAGTGAGGGTGTCCAGAACAACGTTTCAACCAGCTCCCTGGTCTTTTTCAAGCTCAGTATACAATGTGCACAACACACAATTTATAAGGGTATTCATCAAGTACCAAGATAAGTGTCAATAAATCCATAACATCAAATATAATGTGAAAAAGAATCAATCTTTTAAAAATAATCAAATACATCATACCAAGATAGTGAAAATATACAAATCAATACATAATCAATTCCAAAGTGTACATAAATACTGTGCTATGTGCACCAATACCTTAATAGGTGTCCGATTGTATAGATCATATGGGTGCAAATTAAAAACAAAGCAGTTGCTAGGGGAAGCTCACTCACCCGGACGAACTCTGGCTTGTAAACAAAGAGAATGCGCATGCGCGGCGAACCAAGCCGCCGTACATAGCGCGACACAAAGTATAACTTCCTGTCGCTGTCTATGGGCGTGTTCAGAGCACGTCCGCTAAACAACTTCCGCCTACATGGACTTAATCAGAGCGCGTTCGTTGGCATGGCAACGCGTCACTAGTCTCCAGCGCATGCGCAATGGATACCAACACCCGCGACTAAGTTCCGACAGAAGGCATCAGCCACGCAGGCGCAAAGAGTCCAGTATATCACACGTATGGACAGATAGATATCTCAAATGTGGATATTATAGCCTCAATAAAATAACAGAATACATAAAAGAAAATGACATGAAAAAAAAAAAATAAGAAGAAATACTATATAAAACAAAATCAAATAAAAATCAAGGTTATGAAAAGATAATGAATAATATTTTATAGTCCAAGGGTATCATAAATTCATTCAGAGTGGTGATACCACAGCCTGGCAAAACCTGGGTTCGATGTTGGCGCATGTCAATCAGCACATTTGTGACAAATGGCATACACCATTGGGTCCATGTCCCATCTCACCCAATTACTTGGTTGATGATAAGGACATGTCACCTCTACACCTCCCACTGGACCCTCCAGTCACATTATGCCCAGGTACCCACACACTCAAGGCCCTGTTGCTATGGTCCAAAATAAGTTAACCCTTCTAAGGACTAGTACGGTTGATATAACCAACCCCTGATCAAAATTAATGTGAAAATAAAACAATTAAAACAAAAAAATAAAATTTAAAAAATAATGAATAGAACAACATTAATAAGTGAACAATAAAAATGAAAAAAATAGAATTAAAATAAATATAAATGTAAATAAAATTAATAATAAAGGATTAAAAATAAAAAATAAAGAATAAAAAATAAAGAAAAAAATTTAAAAGAAGTAATAAAAAATGAAAATAAAATCAAAATTTGATAGGAATAAAGAATGAAAACAGCACTTAAGGCTCTCCCAAATCACACTGTCCAACGTGTGAGCTGCCGCCCATGCCTAAAGTGCGATCACAGACTACTCCATAACATGATTAGATTAAACAATTTATTGAGTACAGAAAAGAAAGAATTGTTCATCAATCCTTGATATAGTCCGATGAGTTGAGCATATCCTCCCAGCCGCATACTGCAAAAGGAGCAAGAAATAAGAGGTATTGATAAATCTTTCTTAATACATAAAACAATATATATACTGAGTATACAGATGCAGAGAAATCAAAGTAGAGGGAAAAGAACCGAGGCACAACCCCCTATCTACCAACAACCCTTGATGACACTTTAAATTCAACATTTAGGCCACCTGGCCTAAGTGTGCCCAATGCGAAGATCCATTTTAGTTCTCTTCTTTTAAGTAATCCCTGTCTATCACCACCCCTCCCCAGAGGAGGGACATGGTCAATGACCATGAATTTCAGATCACCCTCACCATGTCCCACCTCTGAGAAGTGTTTGGGCACAGGTAGATCATCCTTGTGTTTTCTAATGGTATATCTATGTTGATTTAGTCGCGTCTTCATGTCCCATGTGGTCTCTCCGACATATAGGAGACCACATGGGCACCACAATACATAGATCCCATAAGAGGAATTACAATTTAGATAGAAATTAATAGGGTACTCAGTTCCCAAATTGGGATGTATGAATTTATCACCTTTTTGCATATATTTACAATTAATGCAGTTTCTGCACGGAAAACAACCCTTTTTCTCTGATATAAAAAAGTTTGTCTCTGTCCTTTCTTTTGTGACACGTCTGCACGTACCAAATTATCTCTCAAACTTGTGGCTCTTCTGTATGACATTAGCGGAGGTTGTAAAAATTCTGGAATATGTCCCAGACCTGAAAAGAGATGCCAATGTTTTCGTAATATTTTACCTATTTCAGGGGAGGAGTCATTATATGTGCTCACAAAGGCTAATCTTGCCGTCTGATTCCTGTCAGTCTGTTGTGAGCCATCAGTCATCACTCTAGCATGCTGTGTCTGTATCAGCTGCATTGGATAACCTCTATCTCTAAAGTTGTCAGTCATTAGCTCTAATGCTCTATCAAGTTTGTCAGAAGTGTCTGTGATCCTCCTTGCCCTCAGCATCTGGCTGAAGGGCAAGGAGTTCACCATCAGTCGGGGGTGGCAACTGTCATACCTTAAAAGGGTGTTCCGGTCCGTTTCCTTAACAAATAGATCAGTGGTCAGGCGATCACCCTCCAATGTGAGGAGTATGTCAAGAAAACTGATGGAACTAGTTGAATAAGTCAGGGTAAATTGTATGTCTCTTGTTCTACCATTAAGGTAGGCCTGAAAAGTGTGTTAATATCTCCTGTCCAAACCAAGAAAATATCATCTATGTATCGCCACCACTCCAGGATAAACCCGGAGTGGTGGGATACATAGACGTGTTGTTCCTCAAAAAAACTCATTAAAATATTTGCATACGTCGGGGCCACATTGCTGCCCATTGCAGTACCCCGACGTTGCAAATAAAAAGTACCATCAAAAAGAAAATAGTTGTTCTCAAGCACCAGTAGTAACAATGTGATCACAAAATCTATTTTTTTCACCAGAATAATTTGCCCTCCGCAAACAGTCACTGACAGCCTCTACACCCCCATCATGCTGGATGGAGGTGTAGAGGCTGACCACATCAAATTACGCTATTATAGCACTACTGGGTATATTCAGCCCTGAAATTTTTTGCAAAAAATCATTAGTGTCCCTTATATACGACCGTGCATTAACTGCAAACGGTCGTAACAACTTGTCAAGAAAAATGGACATCCGTGAGGTGATGGAATTCCTCCCGGACACGATGGGTCGTCCGGGAGGATTTCTCAGATCTTTATGAACTTTAGGTAACAGGTATAATTGAGGGGTCACCAGAAAGAGTACCTCCAAAAATTTACCCACATCTTCATCAATAAGATTCCTAGACAAACCATACTCAATAACTCCTTTGATCTTTTTTTCAATACTCATTTTGGGATCCCTAGGGAGGCACTCATATACAGTACTGTCTTGTAGCTGTCTCAAGGCTTCACTGACATACTGATCTCGGTCCATGACCACGACCGCACCGCCCTTGTCCGCGGGCTTGATGATGCGATCGTGGTCATGAACAAGAACTGCCAGGGAGTACATCTCGCTCCTAGTCATGTTGGGATACCTCAATTGTTTTATGTTATTCCTCAATTTTCCTAGATCTCTCTTTACACATAGTGCATATACATCAATAACATTAGTGTCGATGTTTGGGGAAAAATCACTTACATTTTTTAAGCCGTATTCTTTAAGTCGCATGGTTTCATAGAAGAAGAAGAGACATCAGTAGGAAAAGTCGATACATTTTTGCCTGCAAACCACATTTTAAGCTTAAATTTACGAACAAATTGCAAAAAATCTAACTCAAATTGAAACCAATCCATGGTGACGCTAGGGCAAAAACTTAGTCCTTTTTGTAAGAGTCCCTGCTGTTCAGGAGTAAGTTCTTTAGACGAAATGTTAATCACGGTGCTCATTTCTTTTTGAATATCTTGGTCTGTGGGGTGCCAGCGTTCCTTCTGTTGTTCCTGGTTCTTACGTTTCCTGTCATGCTTTCTGCCGCCCCGCCGACGGCATCTCCCTGGGGTGTGCGCTGTCCTAAAAAAGAAACAGATGAACCACTGTCCATGTTGTTGACCCCTTGTGGATTCTCCAGGACATTAGTTAAAGTTTCTTCACTATTAACTTTGTTCCTCTTAGTTCTTCTCTGATTATTAAATGGGGATCCCCAATTATAGACCTTATTGTTGGTATAATCCTGTACGTCTCTGTGCCATTGACGCTTTTTACCATCCTCCAACTCACTTCTAAATTTTGTTAGAAACTCTTTTTGTTTGTCAAGGAGATTATCCAGATCCTGTCCGGATATATTGTCCTTAAGTATTATTTCCACTTGTGTAACCAGCTGCTTTACTTTAGTAATATCATGAAAAATAAACTCCATATGCAAAAGCATGAGGTCAAATGCGTATCTATTTGATATTGCTTCAAACCTGCTGCGGTATTCAGTCTCATTCATATATGCACAATCCCTGGGTTGTGACCTTAACCCACGGGGGATCCTTTTAGCTTTGAAATATTCAGCTAGCATAGTGTGATGCAATTGTAAGCTGAGTAACTTCTTCGTGGCAAACTCATAATTCCTTTTAACATCAATCATTGATGGTGTATGTAGGAAAGTCCCATCCTCCGAAACATCTCCCAAAATCCTCGAGATATCTGCATCCGTATATGAAGAGACACCCATATTAGTAGAACTGGCAGACATACCTGCTTCCATGTTGCTGTGTATAACTGTCACAACGTCCATATAATAGGTTTAGCGCACGCTCATAGACCAAAGCATATAAATAGAAGGAGAGCAGCACCCTAGGCAAACAAGAATTGGTGCACGCAGAGTCCAGACCCGGGTAAGGGATCCATATGTAAGCAAAAAATTGGAAATATCCGCAGCACACTGGGTAGTAAAATCCCAAAAAGTTTTTATTCCATCACAGTGAGGGTGTCCAGAACAACGTTTCAACCAGCTCCCTGGTGGAAGTTGTCTAGCGGACGTGCTCTGAACACGCCCATAGACAGCGACAGGAAGTTATACATTGTGTCGTGCTATGCACGGCGGCTTGGTTTGCCGCGCATGCGCATTCTCTTTGTTTACAAGCCAGAGTTCGTCCGGGTGAGTGAGCTTCCCCTAGCAACTGCTTTGTTTTTAATTTGCACCCAGGTGTCTGATCTATACAATCGGACACCTATGAAGGTATTGGTGCACATAGCACAGTATTTATGTACACTTTGGAATTGATTATGTATTGATTTGTATATTTTCACTATCTTGGTATGATGTATTTGATTATTTTTAAAAGATTGATTCTTTTTCACATTATATTTGATGTTATGGATTTATTGACACTTATCTTGGTACTTGATGAATACCCTTATAAATTGTGTGTTGTGCACATTGTATACTGAGCTTGAAAAAGACCAGGGAGCTGGTTGAAACGTTGTTCTGGACACCCTCACTGTGATGGAATAAAAACTTTTTGGGATTTTACTACCCAGTGTGCTGTGGATATTTCCAATTTATATATATATATATATATATATATATATATATATATATATATATATATATATATATATATATAATATATATATATATTGTCTAACTTTAGATGGTGTTGGCCGGTTTTATCTAGTTTCAATTAACCATTGTCTTACTTCTGGCCAGTGCCCAGTGATGCTCGAAAACTATCCAAATGACCTTGGTAAATAATGAGGCTTTGTTGTATAACATGTTAAGAAAGTGTAAAAGGAATCCTGTGATTGGTAATAAAGTTATACACTATGAGGCATCGGGGTTCCTTCACGCTCAGTGTGTTGCTATATAAAAGGGCTGTAATCTATTTTGGGGTATGATTTTCTTCTGCGGAGCTGTTCTTTCTGTATGTTAGAGAACATCCACCTGTATGGATATATGTGCATTAAATCTGTCTGATAATAAACACGGCTGGAGATGACTGATCACAGGGAGGAATAGTTCCTAACAGACTGGAATGGGAAGCAAAATGTCAGCTCATTTACATGTAAATCTGTGTTATTTAGGAAATTAACCTTTACAAAAAGTGTTCCCCAGGTAGAGTAGCACATTGTAAGATTAAAATGACCTGGGATTATAGCTGTTTATTATAGAAAACTAAAGTAAATGACACAATGGAATGTCCATAGACTATAATGGGAAGGGAAATGTGATTTGGAGTCTGAACCATTTAACATATGAAATATATATTTAGCGCATACTGTGCTAGTTCAGTGGGATTATTTAAAATGGAGATGGGATTATAATTGGCTTCTATGAAATGACAAGGGGAATGACATAATGGAATGCCCATAGACTATAATGAGAAGTAACGTGATTTGGAGCATAAACCATTTAACATATCAAATACATCTTAACCCCTTAAGGATGCAGCTCATTTTAACCTTAAAGGAGAACTCCAGAATACAAAAATTGTCCCCCATACTGCCGGCAGTAAAAAAATAAAGATGTACATACCTTCCTCTGCTCCCCCGGGGCCTAAGGGTAACCGCCTCTGGCCTCCACCGCAATCCACTTCCTGGTTGCCGGTGGTCGGAGAATCATACTGCACTCAGCCAATCACCAGCCGCAGCGAAGTCCAACTCGGCCGGCGATAGGACCAGAGCCTTTTTTGCAAATCTGACCATTGTCACTTTAAGCATTAATAACTCTATGTTAGTGGTAAAATTTCGTCGATACTTGCATCATTTCTTGGTGAAAAAATTCCAAAATTTTATGAAAAATTTGAAAATTTAGCATTTTTTTTTTACTTTGAAGTTCTCTGCTTATAAGGAAAATGGATATCCCTAATACATTATATATTGATTCACATATACAATAGGGGAGATTTATCAAAGGATTTAGACTGGTTTTTCCTGTCTAAATTTGTCGCACAGAAAGTCGCAGTCTAAATATGTGCGACTTTTCTGCGACTTTTGCTGTAGAGGATTTTTAGAACATGATGCATGCAAGTCTATTTTAGACGGAAATGCATTGGAAAATGCATTGGTGCTGAATTTATCAAGTGCGACTTTTGTGCGACAAGTCGCATCTGCCCAAAATACGCTGAAATGTCAGAACATGTTGGAGCAGGTCTAAATGCAGTTTAAGCTGTAGACCCTGAAGTCTGAGCACAGAATTTATCAAGGGCTGTGAGACCTTTGATAAATTAGGAGCACAATAGACAGGAGACTACCACATACGCTGGTCTATAAGCATACCCAGAATAGACTAGATTAGGAAATGTCCCCCAATATGTCTACATATACAATATGTCCAATTTTTCACAAAATTTTCAAAATCTGAATTTTTCAGGGACCAGTTCAGTTTTGAAGTGGATTTGAGGGGTCTTCATATTAGAAATACCCCATAAATGACCTCATTATAAAAACTGCACCCCTCAAAGTATTCAAAATGACATTCAGTAAGTGTATTAACCCTTTAGGTGTTTCACAGGAATAGCAGCAAAGTGAAAGAGAAAATTCAAAATCTTAATTTTTTCCACTCGCATGTTCTTGTAGCCCCAGTTTTTGAATTTTTACAAGGGGTAAAAGGAGAGAAATCTTCCTAAAATGTGTAACCCAATTTCTCTCGAGTAAGGAAATATCTCATATGTGTATGTCAAGTGCTTCATCATTTCCTGGTGAAAAAATTCCAAAATTTGATAACTTTGAAACTCTCAGCTTATAAGGAAAATGGACATCCCAAATAACACTACAGCACTACAAGGCTCAGAAGGGAAGGAGCGACAATAGGATTTTGGAGAGTGAGTTTTTCTGAAATGGTTTTTGGGGGCATGTCACATTTAGGAAGCCTCTATGGTGCCAGAACAGCAAAAAAAAAAAAAAAAAAAACACAAGGAACTCAAGGAATGTAACAATGGGTACAGTGAGCCTTAACACCCCACAGGTGTTTGACGACTTTTTGTTAAAATTGGATGTGTAAATGATTTTTTTTTCACTAAAATGCTGTTTTCCCCCCAAATTTAATTTTTTTTTCAAGGGGTAATAGGAGAAAATGCCCCCCAAAATGTGTAACCCCATCTCTTCTAAGTATGGAAATACCCCATGTTACGACGTAAAATGCTCTGCTGGCGAACTACAAAGCTCAGAAAAGAAGGAGTCACATTTGGCTTTTGAAAAGCAAATTTAGCTGAAATGGTTTTTGGGGGGCATGTCCCATTTAGGAAGTCCCTATGGTGCCAGAACAGAAAAAAAACATAGCATACTATTTTGGAAACTACACCCCCCAAGAAACGTAAGAAGGGGTACAGTGAGCATTAACACCCCACAGGTGTTTGACGACTTTTTATTAAAGTCGGATGTGTAAATTGTTACGCCTAGCGCTCCGGGTCCCCGCTCCTCCCCGGAGCGCTCACGGCGTCTTTCTCCCTGCAGCGCCCCGGTCAGTCCCGCTGACCGGGAGCGCTGCACTGTCATGGCCGTTGGGGATGCGATTCGCACAGCGGGACGCGCCCGCTCGCGAGTCGCATCCCAGGTCACTTACCCGTCCCGGTCCCCTGCTGTCATGTGCTGGCGCGCGCGGCTCCGCTCTCTAGGGCGCGCGCGCGCCAGCTCTCTGAGACTTAAAGGGCCAGTGCACCAATGATTGGTGCCTGGCCCAATTAGCCTAATTGGCTTCCACCTGGTCCCTGACTATATCTGACCTCCTCCCATGCACTCCCTTGCCGGATCTTGTTGCCTTGTGCCAGTGAAAGCGTTTAGTGTTGTCCAAAGCCTGTGTACCTGAACTTCTGCTACCCATCCTGACTACGAACCTTGCCGCCTGCCCCCGACCTTCTGCTACGTCTGACCTTGCCTCTGCCTAGTCCTTCTGTCCCACGCCTTCTCAGCAGTCAGCGAGGTAGAGCCGTTGCTAGTGGATACGACCTGGTTGCTACTGCCGCAGCAAGACCATCCCGCTTTGCGGCGGGCTCTGGTGAAAACCAGTAGCCTCTTAGAACCGGTCCACTAGCACGGTCCACGCCAATCCCTCGCTGACACAGAGGATCCACTACCTGGAAGCCGAATCGTGACAGTAGATCCGGCCATGGATCCCGCTGAGGTGCCGCTGCCAAGTCTCGCTGATCTTCCCACGGTGGTCGCTCAGCAATCGCAGCAGATTGCCCAACAAGGACAGCAGCTGTCGCAGTTGACCGCCATGTTACAGCAACTTCTGCCTCTGCTACAGCAGCAACCATCTCCTCCGCCAGCTCCTGCACCTCCTCCGCAGCGAGTGGCCGCTCCTAACCTACGCTTGTCCCTGCCGGACAAATTTGATGGGGACTCTAAACTCTGCCGTGGATTTTTGTCTCAGTGTTCCCTGCATATGGAGATGTTGTCGGACTTGTTTCCTACAGAACGGTCTAAGGTGGCGTTCGTAGTGAGCCTTCTTTCAGGAAAGGCCTTGTCTTGGGCCACACCGCTCTGGGACCGCAATGATCCTGCCACAGCCACAGTCCAGTCCTTCTTCGCTGAAGTCCGAAGTGTCTTCGAGGAACCTGCCCGAGCCTCTTCTGCTGAGACTGCCTTGCTGAACCTGGTCCAGGGTAATTCTTCCGTTGGCGAGTACGCCATACAATTTCGTACTCTTGCTTCTGAACTATCCTGGAATAATGAGGCTCTCTGCGCGACCTTTAAAAAAGGCCTATCCAGTCGCATCAAGGATGTGCTGGCCGCAGGAGAGATTCCTGCCAACCTCCAAGAACTCATCCATTTGGCTACCCGCATTGACATGCGTTTTTCTGAGCGACACCAAGAGCACCGCCAGGAAAAAGACTTAGATCTCTGGGCACCTCTCCCACAGCATCCTTTGCAGTCTTCGCCTGGGCCTCCCGCCGAGGAGGCCATGCAAGTGGATCGGTCTCGCCTGACCCAGGAAGAGAGGAATCGCCGTAGAGAGGAAAATCTCTGTCTGTACTGTGCCAGTACTGAGCATTTCTTGGTGGATTGCCCTATCCGTCCTCCACGCCTGGGAAACGCACGCACGCACCCAGCTCACGTGGGTGTTGCATCTTTTGGTTCTAAGTCTTCTTCTCCACGTCTCACGGTGCCCGTGCGGATTTCTTCTACAGCCAACTCCTCCCTCTCAGCCGTGGCCTGCTTGGACTCTGGTGCCTCTGGAAATTTTATTTTGGAGTCGTTTGTTAATAAATTCAGCATCCCGGTGACCCGTCTCGTCAAGCCGCTCTACATTTCCGCGGTCAACAGAGCCAGATAGGACTGCACCGTGCGTTACCGCACAGAGCCCCTCCTCATGTCTATTGGACCCCACCTTGAGAGGATTGAGTTCTTCATTCTCCCCAACTGTACCTCTGAGGTCCTCCTCGGTCTGCCTTGGCTCCGGCTTCATTCCCCCACCATTGATTGGACCACCGGGGAGATCAGGAACTGGGACTCTGCCTGCCACAGGAAGTGCCTCTCCCCCCCTCCCAGTCCCGTCAGGCAAGCTTCTGTGCCTCCCCATGGCCCCCGTCCTGGTGTCACACTGCCCCGTGCCAGGCCTCGCCCTCTGCCCTCCCTCCTCATTCCCACTCCTGCTGTACTGCCTGCCGTTGAGGAAACCCTCCATTCTTTCCCGGTGTCCTCATCCCAGGGGAGGCAGTTATCGGACAAAGAGAAGGGGAGACCTAAGGGGGGGGGGTACTGTTACGCCTAGCGCTCCGGGTCCCCGCTCCTCCCCGGAGCGCTCACGGCGTCTTTCTCCCTGCAGCGCCCCGGTCAGTCCCGCTGACCGGGAGCGCTGCACTGTCATGGCCGTTGGGGATGCGATTCGCACAGCGGGACGCGCCCGCTCGCGAGTCGCATCCCAGGTCACTTACCCGTCCCGGTCCCCTGCTGTCATGTGCTGGCGCGCGCGGCTCCGCTCTCTAGGGCGCGCGCGCGCCAGCTCTCTGAGACTTAAAGGGCCAGTGCACCAATGATTGGTGCCTGGCCCAATTAGCCTAATTGGCTTCCACCTGGTCCCTGACTATATCTGACCTCCTCCCATGCACTCCCTTGCCGGATCTTGTTGCCTTGTGCCAGTGAAAGCGTTTAGTGTTGTCCAAAGCCTGTGTACCTGAACTTCTGCTACCCATCCTGACTACGAACCTTGCCGCCTGCCCCCGACCTTCTGCTACGTCTGACCTTGCCTCTGCCTAGTCCTTCTGTCCCACGCCTTCTCAGCAGTCAGCGAGGTAGAGCCGTTGCTAGTGGATACGACCTGGTTGCTACTGCCGCAGCAAGACCATCCCTCTTTGCGGCGGGCTCTGGTGAAAACCAGTAGCCTCTTAGAACCGGTCCACTAGCACGGTCCACGCCAATCCCTCGCTGACACAGAGGATCCACTACCTGGAAGCCGAATCGTGACATAAATGAAAAAAAAAATGTCACTACAATGCTGTTTTTTCCCCAAATTTTACATTTTTACAAGGGGTTATAGGAGAAAATGCCCCCCCAAATTTGTAACCCCATGGTTGGGTATGGAAATACCCAATGTGTGGATGTCAAGTGCTCTATGGGTGCACTACAATGCCCAGAAGAGGAGGAGCGCCATTGAGCTTTTGGAGAGAGAATTTGTTGGAATGGATGGCGGAGGCCATGTGCGTTTACAAAGCTCCCCGTGGTGCCAGAACAGTGGACCCTCCCACATGTGACCCCATTTTGGAAACTACACCCCTCACAAAATTTAAAAAAATTAAATATTCCATTTTAACGGACCACTGTTCCAAAAATCTGTCAGACACCTGTGGGGTGTAAATGTTCACTTCACCCCTTATAACATTACGTGAGGGGTGTAGTTTCCAAAATGCGGTCACATGTGGGGGAGGGGGGGTCCACTGTTCTGGCACTATGGGGACTTCTCTTCTGAGCATTGTAGTTTGCCCGCAGAGCACTTTACATCCACATATGGGGTATGTTCTTACTTAGAAGAAATGGGGTTACAAATTTTGGGGGCTTTTTTTTCCTATTTTCCCTTGTGAAAATAAAAAATTTAGGGTAACTCCAGCATTTTAGTGAAAAACATTATTTTTTCTTTTACCCTCGAACATTAACGAAAATTTGTCAAACACCTGTGGGGTGCTAAGGCTCACTATACCCCTTGTTACATTCCATGAGTGGTGTAATTTCCAAAATGGGGTCACATGTGGGTATTTATTTTTTTGCGTTTTTGTCAGAACGGCTGTAAAATCAGCCATCCCTGTGCAAATCACCAATTTAGGCCTCAAATGTACATAGTGCGCTCTCACTCCTGAGCCTTGTTGTGCGTCCGCAGAGCATTTTACACCCACGTATGGGGTATTTCCGTACTCAGGAGAAATTGCATTACAAATTTTTTCCTTTTACCGCTTGTGAAAATAAAAAGTATGAGGCAACACCAGCATGTTTGTGTAAAAATGTAGACCCCAACTTTTCCTTTTCATAAGGGGTAAAAGGAGAAAAAGCCCCCCAAAATGTGTAACACAATTTCTCCTGAGTACGTAAATACCCCATATGTGGCCCTAAACTGTTTCCTTGAAATACGACAGGGCTCCGAAGTGAGAGAGCGCCATGCGCATTTGAGGCTTAATTAGGGATTGCACATGGGTGGACATAGGGGTATTCTACGCCAGTGATTCCCAAACAGGGTGCATCCAGCTGTTGCTAACTCCCAGCATGCCTGGGCAGTCAGTGGCTGTCTGGAAATGCTGGGAGTTGCTGTTTTGCAACAGCTGGAGGCTCTGTTTTGGAAACGCTGCCGTATGATACGTTTTTCATTTTTATTAGGGGGGGGGGGTCAGTGTAAGGTGGTGTATATGTAGTGTTTTACCATTTATTATGTGTTAGTGTAGTGTATTGTTTTTTGGGAACATTCGCACTTACGGCGGTTTCCGGTAAGTTTCCCGCCAGGAGTTTGCGCTGCGGTGGAAAATTTGCCGCAGCTCAAACTTGAAGCAGGAAACTCACTATAAACCCGCCCGTGTGAATGTACCCTGTACATTCTCATGGGGGGGGGGGGGGCAAACCTCCGGCTGTTGCAAAACTACAACTCCCAGCATGTACTGACAGACCGTGCATGCTGGGAGTTATACTTTTGCAACAGCTGGAGACACACTGGTTGGAAAACCTTCAGTTAGGTTCTGTTACCTAACTCGGTATTTTCCAACCAGTGTGACACTCGTGTTATTATTACTGTATAGAGCGCTAAAGGTGCTAAAAAGATCTAAAATGTTGGTCTGGCAGGTTCTGTGGAGTTGTGGCTGAAAGAAATCATCATGACAGTCTGGGCTGTATAGAGAGGATAAAGGAAAGTGATCAGAGAAGACGTCACCTGATGTAACTGTATGTAATCAGTACTGTTATATGGTGTGTAGAGCCGGGGTCACTACTGTCTGTGTATAGCGGTGTTATAATGTGTAGTCATGGTGTGGTACAATCATTTGTCCCTTGTATAGTGGTGTTATCTTTTCCTTTGTGGGAAATTTGGTTATGATACCGTTCTGTAGACACGTTATGAGATGTCCCCTTATTGCCGTGTGGTCGTATGTCACCTCTGGGTCTCCGTCCTTTGCCAGCAACTCATAAGCATAAGCGATGGCAAACACTCCACAGTCGTAGTTATTACTCTGCTGGTCTACGTCCAGAAAGTGCAGATGATTAAGGGGCTCATGTACCACTCCACTGTATAGGTTTGTTATCTGGTCACGTATGGAAGGTGACAGATTGTGGGTTCTTATGCTGTCGGCCACCATGATCTTGCCATCTCTATAGCAGGTGGTTAGCCAATGCATTCTTTCCCAATCGTTATGGATCTGAACGGCATCTTTTGTTACCTCGTACCCGGGAAAGAGGACAGTGGCCACAGGCATGCCGTCATAGCCTTGACTTTGCAGCACTGACATTTGTCCAGGAGACAGGCCCTTGGTGATCTGTGGTGTGTAGATATTGGGCTCATCCTGGGATGGACCTTCATCTTCACCACTTTGATCACACTTGCCTTCTGTCCTGGGTTTCTTGGCTGGTGGTGCGGTGTCAGGCTCCTCCGAGGCCGCAGCCTTTCTCTTGAGGCTCGCAGTGGGCCCTTCTGTGGTCGAGTCCTGATCAATCCTCTGAATTTTAGGAGGCGGTTCTTGGTAGTCCAGGAAGGTCTCTGCATCTCCTATGTCTCGAGGTCTTTTAACTCTTGAGAGCCCCTCATGGGCATTATCAGCACCCTGATGGGCAGCATCATGTCCAGTCATGGAGTCATCTCTGTAGGTAAGAGTCTTTTCCTCGGGTCCTTGGCTTCTTTCGTGGTCTTTCTTAAGAGAAAATGAGGAGAAGAACCATTGGATACCTGTCATGGCTCTTGGCTTCTTCAGGTTCTTGCATCTCTCATAAATCTTTCTGAACGGGGTCAGAATGATGGAGCCAAAGGATGTCTGCGAGGATGTAGCGGTGACCGGCGGCCCCTGATCACCTTTTGAACGCTTGTCACTCATGGTGGCGTCAAAGCAAATTCCTTATCACTGTTCAATTCGTCCTTCAAGCTCGAAGTCCAAACAGTAAAGTGACGGTGTTTGTGCATCAGCCTCCTGTAGGCACTGACCCCCATTGTGATGTCATCAGCGCCCAACATTCCATAGGATGATGTCATCACCATACTCTTTCATGATCTAGACCGGTGTAAATAAACTAAGATATCTGGATTTTGTTTATATGAAAAGGGATATTCCAGTGTTATTTCTTTTTATTAGTTTGTACAGTAGGACATTATACAGTCTTAATAAAGCTTCACAGGATAAATAGCTTCACAGTTCACAATTTCTCTCTTATATCAATGCAGTTGACCCCTGTCTGCTCTATAGAATGGTATAGTCCATGGATCAGTCCTGTGTAATGCATACATGGGCCGACCCATGAGAGGTAACATCACGTCTGTCAGGTGACTATCTCTAGGACAATGGTCTATAACATGTGGCTCTCCAACTGTAGAGAACTACAACTCCCAGCATGCTCAGACATAACTGTTGCTGATCTCCATCCTCCAGGGCATGCTGACAGTTGTAGTTATGAAGCAGCCGGAGAGCGGCAGTTTATAGATCACCAGGGGATGAATAAACCGTCATACCGTCCTATAGACTGACAGAGGGGATGAGATGTTACTATGTATAGAATTGGGGGTGTAACCTGGGGGGTATTTTAGTTTTGTACTACCCTAGGCCGCCCTAGGTATATATATGTATGTTCTTCTATAATATTCTCCACTACTGTACACAAGACCCCGCACATACCCCCCCACACTCCATCCATGGTTTATAGAGCAGGGTCTCTCCATAGAGAATGCATGGAGCGCTGGTCACTCTCTTCATTTCCGGGACATTACTCCTCCATTCTGGGGATCCCCTCGCTCAGACCCCACTGATCACTGGCTATCCTCTGTCCTGTGGATAGGGGATCATTTATAAATTGGGGAAACCCTCTATAAGCAATAATGTTATCAGCATGTCACCTGAGGGACCTCCTATACTGCAAACAGGCGGACAACAACCCCCATCATCACCTCCACAGCCCATATAGTGTATATATATATATATATATATATATATATATACACACACACACACAGCAGGGAGTTTTAGTCCCTGTTATGTGTGTGTATGCTAGTGTTTACAAACCAGTGTGCCTCCAGCTGTCACAAAACTACAACTTCCAGCATGCCCGGACAGACTTTGGGCATGCTGGGAGTTGTAGATTTGCAACAGCTGGAGGCACACTGGTTGGGAAACACTGTTCTAGCCTATTCAGCATAGACATCATGTTACACCAGTGTTTTTTAACCAGTCTGCCTCCAGCTGTTGCAAAACTACAACTCCCAGCATGCACTGACAGACTTTGGGCATGCTGGGAGTAGTAGTTTTGCAACATCTGGAGGCCCCCTGGTTGGGAAACACTGGTGTGTGCCCTATAGAGGTGTGGTGAACTACAACCCCCAGGAGACTACAGAGGCAGCATGCTGGTGTTATACCACAGACTGAAGACTCCTGAATGACACATGCTGGGAGTTGTAGTCCCTTTTGTATGTGTATGACAGTGTATCCCAACCAGGGCTGATTATATTAGTGTGCTGTGTATAAGGGGCGAACCCGGGAAAACAGTAGGGTGGGTAAAGGACGGAACAAAAAAAGGAGCCGCCCTAAACCAGCAAGGCATGTGGCATGCTGGGATTTGTAGTTTTCAGCACAGCAAGAAACAGGAAATAGAAGCAAAGATAGGAAAACAAAGTGGGGGATAAAAAGACAACAAAGAACGGAAATAGAGTCGGCTAAACAACAAGAATAGAAATGAAACAAAACAAATAGGGTAAGTCACAAACGGAAAAACACGTTGACCACCGGAGTACCCCTTTAAGGACCCGGGGTTTTTCTGTTTTTGCACTTTTTTTCCTCCTCACCTTTAATAAATCATAACATAATTTAAATTTTGCACCTAAAAATCTATATGAGGGCTTATTTTTTGCGCCACCAATTCTACTTTGTAAGGACATCAGTAATTTTACCCCAAAATCTACGATGAAACGGAAAAAAATAATAATTGTGCGACAAAATTAAAGAAAAAACACAATTTTGTAAATTTTGGTGGCTTCCGTTTCTAACCAGTAAATTTTTCAGTAAAAACGACACCTTATCATTATTCTGTAGGTCCATACGATTATAATGATCCCCTACTTATATAGGTGATTTTGTCGTACTTATGGAAAAAAATCATAACTATATGCAGGAAAAATCTTCTGACCCCTATAACTTTTTTATTTTTCCGTGTATGGGGCGGTATGAGGGCTCATTTTTGCACTGTGATCTGAAGTTTTTATCGGTACCATTTTTGTATTGATCGGACTTTTTGATCGCTTTTTAATCATATTTTCATGATATAAAAAGTGACCAAAAATACACTATTTTGGACTTTGGAATTTTTTTGCGCACACGCCATTGACCGTGCAGTTTAGTTAATGATATATTTTTATCATTTGGACATTTCCACACGCGACGATTCCACATATGTTTATTTTTATTTACACTGTTTTTTTGTTTTTTTAAATGGGAAAAGGGGGGTGATTCAAACTTTTATCAGGGAAGGGTAATCCTAAACAAAAGGGCACTATCCAAGATTCAGTAGAACACTGGTGCGTCACTAATACACGTAAATCCCCAAACACCACAACACATAAATAGAGGGAAATTCATAATGCTTTATTACACAAAAATAAATAAAAACACTTTAAAAGAGACAACAACAAGCAGAAAACCTTCTGCCGCTAATCACATAAGGTATATAAACAGGACAGGGAGGTGGATATATAGAAAGTGACTAATGCCATCTATAAAGATACAAAAGTGCAGCGTACATAGATGGAAGCAATGGAAACACTTCAATGGTTAAGGCAATTGCCAAAAGATATATTGTACATATCCCAAAAGTGACAACAAATCCTGGAGGATCATATCAGCAATTGTTCCAACCTCTAAGCCCGGTAATGAAGGGCGATCAAATGTGGAGACAACAGGACACAACCAAATCCACATGCAGGTCTGCTTGGAGGCCAAATAATGAATTTACCAAAGAGGAGGGACAATTACCTCGTCACATAACACATACACATGCAGCACGTCACACCCCAACGCGTTTCACTGTGAAGGCTTCCTCAGGGAGTGTGTACATAACGGTCCTTATATATAGGCGATTGCCAATCACAATCCAGAATAGATAAAGAGACACAGGTGCCAACTAGATTTACCTTAATGTGAAACGCCACCTATAATGGCGGCCGCCATGATGGATCGCACTGCGCATGCACAATGACGTGACGCGACCGCCAACGTCATCCCATCAGAGACGGGGATTTGCACATGCGCAATGCAGATCTCCAGTGGAGCGCATATGGAATGCGCTCCGACCGCGGCCAATCACGGCCGTGCACTGAGAATCGCCAGGCGCGCATGCGCACAAGCGCGTCCAGCAAAAATAAAGACAATAAAGTAATATCAGTGAGCGGATGCATTTACACCAAATGAATGAAGAATAAACATGTCTAATACATAGTATGTGAGATAGAATGGGGAAATAATTCTATGAATGTGAGAAAATAATAAAAAACGCATGGTGCGCATTGGACGCAAAATAGCAAAGGGACCGGCTGGTATACAGCTGAAATGTGAGAAATTACAGGAAGAGACAGAAGAGACGAAAGAAAAGAAAGGAAAGAAAGAGAGAAAGAAAAGATATGTAGAAAAGAAGGAAAAGATGTGAAAAGGTGATAAACTGCACAACAAACACACAAAATGCTAAAGAGGAAAAAGTGGAATAAAGTTGCAGTGAAATCTAGTAATAGTATTTAAGGGGCAGTGAATAGGAAAAAGACGACAACAGTCACATGTGTAACACATTGCATTAGTGTATAGATGAGAAATCTTATTAATCCACGGGACATATGCGTTAATTTTTAACGTAAATTTGTTTTCCCTTAGTCCTAACAGCAGCACAAGTGGGGTGTTCTGCCCCTGTGAAGCTGGCAGGACGGTGGAATTTTTAATTCCGCCCAAGCAATTTAAATTAATTAGCCCCCCCATAAAAGGCCTCCTCCCCTAGGCCATCTCGCTTAATAACAAGTAACAAAAAAGTTTAGGGCGGGAAATTTGTGTGCTGCTGTTAGGACTAAGGGAAAACAAATTTACGTTAAAAATTAACGCTTCCCTTACGTCCTAACCAGCAGCACAAGTGGGGACTTAGCGAGTAACAACACAAATAGGGAGGGACTACGGCAGAGTGGCACTTAGGATTGACTGCCCAAAGGCCAACTCTTCCGATCGTTTGGCATTAACCCTGTAATGACTCAAAAAAGTATTGTGGGTGCTCCAAGAAGCAGCAGCACAAATCTGTTCCAGAGGAACAGACCTTTTCTCAGCAAAGGAAGTAGAGACTGCCCTAGTGGAATGGGCAGTGACAAAGGCAGGAGGAGTTAGCTCCTGGACTATGAAGGTCTCTCGGATTGCCTCCTTAATCCACCTACTCAGGGTAGGTTTAGAGGCTTTCAAGCCCTTGTTCTTTCCAGAAAAAGAGACAAGGAGGTGTTCCGACTTCCTGAATTCTCCAGTTCTTGAGATATAGACTCTGAGAGCTCTAGAGATGTCCAGAGTGTGGTCAACCGCTTCTTCAGGAGAGGATGGATTAGGCAGTAGAACTGGAAGAGAAATGACCTGGTTGGTATTGGAGAAAGTCGGAACCTTAGGAAGGAAGGTAGGTAAAAACCTCAACAGGACTCTGTCCTGTAGAAAAACAGTGTAAGGCTCGAAAGCCGAAAGGGCCTGAAGCTCACCCACTCTCTTGGCTGAGGTTATGGCCAATAAAAAAGTGACTTTAAGGGATAAATACCTAAAGTCTACTTCTTCCAGAGGTTCAAAGGGGGGAGCGCATAACCCCCTGAGAACAGTGGTTAAATCCCAACTGGGAATAGGTCTGAGAACTGTAGGTTTAAGTCTTTCAGCCCCTTTGAGGAATCTTCTAACCAGGGATTCTTGTGATAGAGACCTGCCTAGGAAGGCAGAGAGTGCTGCGACCTGAACCTTTAAGGTGGATGGGCTAAGACCCTTGTCAAGGCCATCCTGGAGAAAACGCAGTATTGCAGAAAGAGGAGGATCTGAGGTAACTACCTCTTTCGTTGCACACCATTGAAGGAAAATCTTCTTTATCCTGGAGTAAACCTTGTTTGTAGACTCTGCTCTCGAGTGTGCAATAGTTCTCAAGACCTCCGCAGGAAGCCCACTCCTTAGTAGGGTCCTGTCAATCTCCAGGCTGTCAGATTGAGTCTCCTCAGATCTAGGCAGGAGCCTGTGTTGTGAGACACAAGGTTCTGCACGTGGGGAAGCCTCCAATAACACCCCTGACTCATCCTCATGAGTTGGGTGAACCAGGACCTCTTCGGCCAGAATGGGATGATGGCAATCACTGAGGTCTGGTCTTGCCTGACTTTCATCAATACCCTGGGTATCATGGAAAGTGGAGGGAATATGTAGGCCAGCCTGAACCTCCATGCGATGGACAGAGCGTCTATCGCCACCGGATTGTCCTCCTTGTAAAGGGAACAAAACTTGCTCACTTTGGCATTCAGCCGGGTTGCCATGAGGTCTATTTCTGGTGTACCCCACTTCAGGGTTATCCTCCTGAAGATCTTCTCGTTGAGAGACCATTCTCCCTGGACTGCAAGCCCGCGACTTAGACGATCTGCCACTACGTTGAGATCCCCCTTGATGTGGACTGCAACAAGGTGGGATAGGTTGAGCTCTGCCCATGATAGAATAAGTCCGGTCTCCCTGAGGAGCACTTGGGACTTTGTGCCACCCTGTCTGTTGATATAAGCCACTACAGTGGTGTTGTCTGACCGGACTCTTATTGCTTTCCCTAAGATATGGGGAGCAAAGTGGAGGAGCGCAAGACGAACTGCTCTCAGTTCTCTCATGTTGGATGAGAGTAACCTTTCCTGAGGGGTCCAGGTACCCTGAACCGGATGGTCGTCCAGATGGGCTCCCCACCCTAGAAGGGAGGCGTCTGTGGTCAGAGTGATCCACAGAGGTTGAATCAAGGACTTCCCATCTGTCAGGTTCGTCCACCACCTGAGAGAGGCACGGACTTCGGACGACAGGGTGCACTTTTTGTCCAACCCACTGGGGTTGCGATTCCAGGCAGTCAAGACCTGATCTTGGAGAGGTCGGAGGTGCCACAGGGCCCAGGGGACTGCTTCTGCAGACGCTGACATGTGGCCCAACATCTTCATTAGAGTTCTGATGGGCACTCTGCGTGGTACCGACAAAAACTCTGCGGCTTTTATGACGCGCTCTCTCCTTTCTGGGGTGAGAGACAGCGTCATCCGAGAGGAGTCTAGGACAAACCCCAGAAACCTTCTTGAGGTAGATGGGATGATCTCGGATTTTTCCCAATTTATGAGCCACCCTAGGTGTTGAAGAAAATCCAGGGTCAGTTGAAGATGAGCTTGAAGAATGTCTAGAGTCGCGGCTTTTAAAAGCCAGTCGTCTAGATAAGGAACAATCTCTAGGCCTTTTAGTCTTAGAGCAGAGACAACTGGAGCCACCACCTTTGTGAAGGTGTGGGGAGCGGAGGTAATGCCGAACGGTAGAACAGCAAATTGGAAATGCCTTACCATACCTTTTATGGTGACGGCGATTCTTAAGAACTTCCTGTGGGCAGGAAATATAGGGACATGAAGGTATGCATCCTTCAAGTCTATAGTGACCATGAGATCTTGTGGGTTCAGGATACTGACCACCGAGCGAATGGTTTCCATTCTGAACCGCCTTTTCCTTATAAATCGGTTTAGGTAGCGCAGGTCTATTATCATGCGCCAGTCGCCATTTGGTTTGGGAACCAAAAATATCGGGGAGTAGACGCCAGATCCTCTTTGATCTGGGGGAACTTCTTCCAAAGCTTGCTTTCCCAAGTATTGGAGAACTGAGGTTTCTATGACAGCCTGTTTTGGCTGAGGAAGTAACTTTGTTAAGACAAACTTCCTTGGGGGAGGGGAGGTAAATTCTATCCTGTACCCCGACTGAATAACCTTCAGAACCCAGGGATCCTGGATTTCTTGCATCCAGGTTGTAAGGAATAAACTTAAACGTCCTCCTACTGGAGGAGGATGGGCAGATAGATTCTCTGCAACAAACACTTGAGGGGAAGGGAGAGGGAAAACGTTGGTGGATGTCAGTGGAGAGTCATAGCTCGGCCTACCGGTCTTTACCGCGGCCGCGACCTCCACCACGTTTTTGAAAGGACTGACGTCTCTGGGATCTAGGAGGGCCCTGGGACTTCCCCCCTCTTGCTCTACCTTTACCCCGAAAGGCCTGAACAGGAAGGCACCTGCCTTTTTTGTCAGCATAACCTTCCATTATGCGATCCAGCTCAGAACCAAATAGCCAAGTAGGCTCGAAAGGCATCCCACACAAGTTAAACTTGGAGGTGTTGTCCGCTACCCAAGGGCGTAACCACAAGGGACGTCTGCTAGCAGAAGCGAGTGCCATGGACTTGGCAGCTAGCTTAAGGTGTTGCTGGGAGGCCTCGCAGAGGAAGTCTATACCAAGGAGGAGTGTCTTGAAGCTGTCCAAGATGTCTTCCCTAGGGACATTGTTGTCAATCTCAGTCTGTATGCGCTCCACACGCTCCTTCACGAAGTCAGACACTTCTCCCGAGGCAATAGCCACAGAGGCAGACGCTGATGCTGCTGAATATGTGCGTCTGAGAAGGGAATCCACCTTCCTATCAAGCGGGTCCTGGAGGTTGCTTCCATCATCCGCGGGAACCAAGACTCTCTTGGACAGTTTATTTACTGCCATATCAACCTTAGGAGGTGGCATCCAGGAATCAGATTCCGCGTCCGAGAGAGGGTACATCAATTTGAAGGTACGAGTGACAAGCGCAGGTTTATCTGGGTGCTTCCACTCAGCCTTCATCATCTTTTTGCGTGCATCATTCACCTTGAAAACCCAAGGTTCTCTAGAGGTGGATGCAGAGGCTTCCCCTTGGTCAACATCCTGGTCCCTTGACCGGATGGACCTAAGTAATCTCTGCGTCTTTTCCGCAGGGAAAAGAGGCGGACACATCTTCACCTCAACAGGCTGTTCAGACTGTACAGATGACCTCTGGTCCAATACCTCGATCGACATAACGGATTCTTCCGCCACAGAAGGAGGAGTGGATTCAGTTCTAGCTCTTTTGGGAACAAGAGCACTCTTAATTTCAGATATGGAATTTCCCATAAACTCCTTCATCCAGATGAACATGTCCTGGACAGTAGGTTCAGCTGGATTAGGGGGTGGACGGCAACCGGGACACCTGTTATATTCGTAAGCGTCCGGAAGCGGAGTGCCGCAATTGGCGCAAGCTAGATGGCGTTTTTTGGCGCTAGCCTTACGACCACCAGAGTGTGGGTCACTAGAGGAAGGAGTAGACATGACTCTGGAAAGAAAGAAAATAAGTTAGGGATAATAAACAAAATTATTATCGCCCTAACGCCAAATAGAGAGGGAGAGATACCTATAATGCAGATAGGAGCTCTAACCACTAATGCTAGGCTTGTAAATAGGACTAGCTATGATGGCAGCAGAGACTGAATGAAGGTCTCAGCTGTCTTTATATGGGAAAGGGCCCGGAAGCCCCGCCCCCTTCAGAGAAGATCAGCCTGCAATAGGCTGAAACACCCGGAAGGGAATTTTTAATAAAAATTATCCACTGAGCCCTTCCCTAACTAGGAAAGGGCTCACGCCTGACTTTCCACCTAAGTATAAAACTTAAAAGGCAGCGCAAAGCGCTGAAGAAAGTGAGGCCGGGACCGGAAGTCGTCAGATGACGTACCTCCGGTCCACGGCTCGCACAGAGTAATGGAGGCGAGCGTGAGCCGGGACACGTGGGACGCCAGGCGGGTAAGAAAAAAAACCTGCAGCGGCATCCCTAATGCTATGAGGGATCACCGGATCCTTGTAGCAATAAAATAGTCAAAACAAATAGTTTTAAGATAAACCAGGCCGGAGGCCCAGATAATATAAAGAGAAAAAAACAGGGGGCAGTTGAAAAAGGTACTGCGCCCCAAAAATATCTCCCCAATACAGGGGAGACATCCAGGCAGGCTCCAAAGGAGCCTGCACCGTCCTGCTGTCCTTACACAGGACAGAAAAAAAGCGAGATGGCCTAGGGGAGGAGGCCTTTTATGGGGGGGCTAATTAATTTAAATTGCTTGGGCGGAATTAAAAATTCCACCGTCCTGCCAGCTTCACAGGGGCAGAACACCCCACTTGTGCTGCTGGTTAGGACGTAAGGGAAAAAGATATTCAGAATGTTCATGTGATGGAGAATTCATGAAAAGTGCAAAAAACGGGAATGTGAGAGAATGGAAAAAACAAGTGAAAGTGCAGCAGACGAGAGAGGGGTAAAATGACAATTGGTGGATAGTAATGTCAGAAGAAAGAGAGTAAGGTGTCTGATCACTGCTGAAATCTATTATACATAGCAGATAGTATACATGTACATATATATTCATAATAGTAGAATATCCAGGGAGAACGCAGGTTGGAAGCCATCTTCATTTAACCAGGTAAAAGGCATCGGTGAGAAAAAGGAAGAAAAAAGAAGAAAACAGCAAAAGAAAACCAGGAGAAAAAGAACATAGGAAAAAGAAGAGGAAAACGAAAAAAAGGAGAAGGAAGGAAGGAAGTAGAGAGAAAAGAAAAGAGGAAAAAGAAAGGGTAAGTGTGCAGAGAAAGAAGAAAAAGGTGATAAAACCAATTAATACATAAAATGATAAAACCAAATAGACCAAAAAATCAGAACAGAACAATAGCAACATAACTAAATCCATTAATCCGCCATATGCATTTTATTAGGGAAGGTTTTTTTTTTGCAATGTAATAGCTCCCATAGGGGACTAGAACACTGCACACACTGATCTCTTATACTGATCATTGTTATCCCATAGGAGACTATAACACTGCACACACTGATCTCTTATACTGATCATTGTTATCCCATAGGAAACTATAACCCTGCACACACTGATCTCTTATACTGATTATTGTTATCCCATAGGGGACTATAACACTGCACACACTGATCTCTTATACTGATCATTGTTATCTCATAGGAGACTATAACACTGCACACACTGATCTCTTATACTGATCATTGTTATCCCATAGGAGACTATAACACTGCACACACTGATCTCTTATACTGATCATTGTTATCCCATAGGAGACTATAACACTGCACACACTGATCTCTTATACTGATCATTATTATCCCATAGGGGACTATAACACTGCACACACTGATCTCTTATACTGATCATTGTTATCCCATAGGAGACTATAACACTGCACACACTGATCTCTTACACTGATCATTGTTATCCCATAGGAGACTATAACACTGCACACACTGATCTCTTATACTGATCATTGTTATCCCATAGGAGACTATAACACTGCACACACTGATCTCTTATACTGATCATTATTATCCCATAGGAGACTATAACACTGCACACACTGATCTCTTATACTGATCATTATTATCCCATAGGAGACTATAACACTGCACACACTGATCTCTTTCGTCTAATCGCTGTTATACTTCACCACCATACATCTGTACTACAGCGCAGTATAACTGTCAGTGTTACCGAGGTCGGGCCTCATAGGCAACAGCGCCTGGTAGACCTGGAGGCCATGACTGGGGGAGCAAGACAGTTTAACCCTATAGATGCTACAATCAGTACTGACTGCGGCATACATAGGGTTACACTGCCAAGACAGTCTGGAAAGTAATCCCACCCATGACATAAAAGTACATCACGGGGTGGTGAGGGGGTTGTGTCATCTATCCCCTGTATCTCAATAACAGGGACCCCAGTGTCCCCAGGTAGGTAGGAGGTACATTCACTATGGGAGCTGCAGAAACAGCCGAGCACACACTGAGGTGTCCAGTGATCGGACGCCACATGATCAGCTAGGATCGGGGATAACACAACCTTTCTAAAAGGGTCTCAGCAGGTGAAGCCCGGACCGTCCTGGAATTCTTCATCACTGGAATAAGTCCCTTCTCTGTGAGGTGTTTGGGTCTCCAGTAGCAGCTCCCCATGGATTATGCCTGTTGGGTCTTCTCCATGAGGAGCAGTGAATATCACAACCATATATCACACTCTTCTCCTACCATGTAAACTATAGTGATGACATCGCTGGATCGGTGACTACGTTCTAATAGAAAACTTTTATTATCAATTGGTAACAAGTTTGGAGATGCAGTATATGATATATGTATAAATGTCAGATATCCTATGTACATGGTGAATATATAGATGTGTTATCTGCATCATTTATTGCTCTGAGTTGGCTTCTCCCCTGTGTGAGTTCTTTGATGTTTAACAAGATTTGATTGCTGAGTAAAACATTTCCCACATTCTGCACATGAAAATGGCTTCTCCCCTGTGTGAGTTCTTTGATGTCTAACAAGATTTGATTTCTGAGTAAAACATTTCCCACATTCTGAGCATGAAAATAGCTTCTCCCCTGTGTGAGTTCTTTGATGTTTAAGAAGATTTGATTTGCCAGTAAAACATTTCCCACATTCTGAACATGAAAATGGCTTCTCTCCTGTGTGAGTTTTTTTATGTCGAGTAACATCTCCTTTGAAAGTAAAACATTTCCCACATTCTGAGCATGAAAATGGCTTCTCCCCTGTGTGAGTTCTTTGATGTTTAACAATATTTGATTTCTTAGTAAAGCAGTTCCCACATTGTGAACATGAAAATGGCTTCTCCCCTGTGTGAGTTCTTTGATGTTGAACAAGACCTGATTTTTCAGTAAAACATTTCCCACATTCTGAACATGAAAATGGCTTCTCCCCTGTGTGTGTTTTTTGATGTTTAACAAGATTAGATTTTTCAGTATAATATTTACCACATTCTGAACATGAAAATGGCTTCTCTCCTGTGTGATTTCTTTGATGTACAAGAAGATTTGATTTAAAAGTAAAACATTTCCCACATTCTAAGCATGAATGGCTTCTCCCCTGTGTGAGTTCTTTGATGTTTAACAAGATGTGATTTTTCAGTAAAAGATTTTCCACATTCTGAACATGAAAATGGCTTCTCTCCTGTGTGAGTTTTTTTTATGTCGAGTAACATCTCCTTTGAAAGTAAAACATTTCCCACATTCTGAGCATGAAAATGGCTTCTCCCCTGTGTTAGTTCTTTGATGTTTAACAATATTTGATTTCTTAGTAAAACATTTCCCACATTGTGAACATGAAAATGGCTTCTCCCCTGTGTGAGTTCTTTGATGTTGAACAAGACATGAGTTTTCAGTAAAACATTTCCCACATTCTGAACATGAAAATGCCTTCTCCCCTGTGTGTGTTCTTTGATGTTTAACAAGATTAGATTTTTCAGTATAATATTTACCACATTCTGAACATGAAAATGGCTTCTCTCCTGTGTGATTTCTTTGATGTACAAGAAGATGTGATTTAAAAGTAAAACATTTCCCACATTCTAAGCATGAAAATGGCTTCTCCCCTGTGTGAGTTCTTTGATGTTTAACAAGATGTGATTTTTCAGTAAAACATTTTCCACATTCTGAACATGAAAATGGCTTCTCTCCTGTGTGAATTCTCTGATGTTTAAGAAGATTTGATTTGGCAGTAAAACATTTCCCACATTCTGAACATGAAAATGGCTTCTCCCCTGTGTGAGTTCTTTGATGTTGAACAAGACATGAGTTTTCAGTAAAACATTTCCCACATTCTGAACATGAAAATGGCTTCTCCCCTGTGTGTGTTCTTTGATGTTGAACAAGAGCCGATTTCTGAATAAAACATTTACCACATTTTGGACATAAAAATGGTTTCTCTCCTGTGTGAATTTTCTGATGTTCAACAAGACTTGACTTCTTAATTAAACATTTCCCACATTCTGAGCATGAATATGGTTTCTTTCCTGTATGAGCTCGTTGATGTCCAGCACCCCTTCTGTAACTTTTTTCCTTAACATCCTGTGATGAGTGAGAAGACAGGACCTGTATATAAGGATGAGATGACAGATCTTGGCTGTGAAGGGCTGAGGGTGTATCTGGGATAATGGAATGTTCTTCATATGTATCTTGTGTGATATCATCATCTGCTTTATAATCTGAAGATATAAGATTCTCCTCTGATCTCCTGCTACAAGAATCTGCAGAGAATAACACAGATTATATAATTGAGTATTAACCTTATTTACATTTTTCCATCTAGAGTCACATGAGAGTTTGTTTTTTGTGGGACCAATTTTACTGTGAAATAGAAAACAAATTGTGGGATAAAATTCAATTGAAATAAAATACAATTTTGCTAATTTGTTTTTTTTTCATCACCTACCATATAACGTGATGTCACAACTGACATTATACTTATCCATCAGGTTAGTATCATCTTGTATAGTTTTCCTTATATTTTAATTTAAAAAATACTTTAACCCCTTAAGGACTTTTTAAGGGTTTTTTCACTTTCGTTTCTTCCACCTCACCTTCTAAAAATCAGAACGCTTTCAGTTTTCTACCTACAGACCCATATGAGGTTGTTGTTGTTTTTTGCGCTACTAATTTTACGTTATAATGATGTCAATCATTGCACCACAAAATCTACGACGAAGGCAAAAACGAAATAAACACTATTTTGTAACATTTGGGGGCTTCCGTTTCTACGCAGCACTTTTCGGTAACAATGACACCTTACCTTTATTCTGTAGGTCCATACGGTATAAGGACACCCAACTTATACAGGTTTCATTTTGTTTTACTTCATTTAAAAAAAATTAGAACTTTTTGTATATAAATTAGCATGTTTAAAATTGTCCTCTTCTGACCCCTATAACTATTATTTTTCCATATACAGGGTGTGTAAATTTTTATCTGTACCATTTTTTTAATGGGACTTTTTGTTCACTTTTTATAAATGTTTTTAGGGTGTACAAAGTGACCAAATATACGCAATTCTGGACTTTGGTATTTTGACCGTGCTGTTTTAAAAACGTTAAAAACATTTACACATGTGTCAATACCACATATGTTTATTATTTGTTATATGGGAAAAGAGGGTGATTCAAACTTTTGTTAGGGAAGGGGTTAAATCATAGGGGACTATTACATACAATCCTTGATTACATACACTGAACAATACTGCAGCATAGCATTGATCAGTGTTATCAGTACTCCATTACTCCAGCCTGACATGGTGGACTGGAGCCTTGGAGAACCGATCGGATGGGGAGGAGGCAGTTAAGGGCCCTCCCACCATCCTCCCAGCTGATCGGGACATCGCGATTTCCCTGTGATGATCCCGATCAGCTCCACTAAGCTCCCTGCAGTGTATATTTAACCCTTCCAGTACTTATCTCTGCTGACACTTCAGTCCGGGTCAGGAACTGTCCAGAGCAGGAGAGGTTTGCTATGGGGATTTGTTCCTGCTCTGGACAGTTCCTGGCATGAACAGAGGTGTCAGCAGAGAGCACTGTGGTTAGACAGAAAGAACTACACAACTTCCTCTGAAGCATACAGCAGCTGAAAAGTACTGGAAGGGTTAAGATTTTTAAATTAAAATAATTTACAGATCTGTATAACTTTCTGGCATCAGTTGATTTTATCAATTTTTTCCCCTCCGGAGTACCCCTTTAAGCCACAGAACATAAATGGTTTTCTCATCCTGCCTACATTTCCCATGATTCCTCTGACTTTACAGAGAGAGGGGTGGAGTCTGATCACTGCAGTTCACCTAATGAGACCAACCTGATCACATGACTAGACTCTACCGACCAGAAGCCTAAACTGCTAAGACTTGTTCTTCTTTTCAAGCTTCATATCCTGTACATTCACTTTGCTGACATGGCTTTAGCTGAACTGTCCTTCCCATAGGGTCTATGACTGATCGTCCGGCATCGAGGTCTCTTCCTCCCAGTCTCTACTGAGCAGCAATGTTTCCATCCAGGGGTGTAATGATCATGGCTGCAGGGGGGGCTCCTCTGGGGGTCCGGGTAGGGGGGTGAACAGAAGATACAGAACAGTCTGTGGGGCACAGTAATAGTGTGGGGGCATAAAAGGTGTAGAATCTATAGTAAGAGCGCACAGAAGGGCCTGTGGTCTAAGATTTGCCTTGGAGCCCAAAAAAAATAAAAAAACTCTAGTTACACCACTACTTACCATAAATTACTGCAGCCAGTGACCAAGAAAAATCTGTGACTGTTCTCTGCATTTACTTGTTACTACTCACCTGGGTGGTTACCTGTAGGAATGTCCTCCTTATACTGTTCATCACCGCTCACATCTGTCTCTTCTTCTTCTTCCCTTATGTCTGTAGCTTTAATATTGTTCAGATCTTTTCCTGTTGGAATGTCCTCCTTATACTGCTCATCACCGCTCACATCTGTCTCTTCTTCTTCCTTTATGTCTGTAATATTTTTATAAATCAGATCTTTTCCTGTAGGAATGTCCTCCTTATACTGCTCATCACTGCTCACATCTGTCTCTGGAGCATTAATATTGTTCGGATCTTCACCCTGATTCATAAGATGTGGAAGAAAGATTGTAAAAGTCATCAGACAGTAGGAGAAATCATGTGGGATGTTATAGATGAGCAGGAGATGAGGAGTCATGGAGGGTGAGGGGACTGACCACAAGAGCTTCACAGCCCTTCTACAGATCATAGGGAATATCTACATCTACCTGATCATCCTGTGGAAGAAGAGGACGGGGACACCTCTCTGGTGCTGTTCTCTTACTGGATCTGACTGTAGGGAACACATACAGAGACTGAATTCATTCTTTACATACAAATAATGAGAGGACGTGTGTATATAGTCATGTCTATTACCTGGTGATGTGAGGGGCTGCTGATCCTCCATCATGACCTGATCCTTGTACTGATCCTTGTGTCCTTCTACATACTCCCACTCCTCCATGGAGAAATAGACCGCCACGTCCTGACACCTTATAGGAACCTGACACATAATGATACAGTCATCACCCCGACCCCTCCAGTGGTGTTACTGTATAATGTCCCAGCATTCCCAGCAGTGTCACCTCTCCAGTCATCACCAGACCCCTCCATTACTGTATAATGTCCCAGCATTCCCAGCAGTGTCACCTCTCCAGTCATCACCAGACCCCTCCATTACTGTATAATGTCCCAGCAGTGTCACCTCTCCAGTCATCACCAGACCCCTCCATTACTGTACAATGTCCCAGCAGTGTCACCTCTCCAGTAATCACCAGACCCCTCCATTACTGTATAATGTCCCAGCATTCCCAGCAGTGTCACCTCTCCAGTCATCACCAGACCCCTCCATTACTGTATAATGTCCCAGCAGTGTCACCTCTCCAGTCATCACCAGACCCCTCCATTACTGTATAATGTCCCAGCAGTGTCACCTCTCCAGTCATCACCAGACCCCTCCATTACTGTATAATGTCCCAGCATTCCCAGCAGTGTCACCTCTCCAGTCATCACCAGACCCCTCCATTACTATATAATGTCCCAGCATTCCCAGCAGTGTCACCTCTCCAGTCATCACCAGACCCCTCCATTACTGTATAACGTCCCAGCAGTGTCACCTCTCCAGTCATCACCAGACCCCTCCATTACTGTATAATGTCCCAGCAGTGTCACCTCTCCAGTCATCACCAGACCCCTCCATTACTGTATAATGACCCAGCAGTGTCACCTCTCCAGTTATCACCAGACCCCTCCATTACTGTATAATGTCCCAGCAGTGTCACCTCTCCAGTCATCACCAGACCCCTCCATTACTGTATAATGTCCTAGCAGTGTCACCTCTCCAGTCATCACCTGACCCCTCCATTACTGTAGAATGTCCCAGCAGTGTCACCTCTCCAGTCATCACCAGACCCCTCCATTACTGTATAATGTCCCAGCACTGTCACCTCTCCAGTCATCACCAGACCCCTCCATTACTGTATAATGTCCCAGCAGTGTCACCTCTCCAGACATCACCAGACCCCTCCATTACTGTATAATGTCCCAGCAGTGTCATCTCTCCAGTCATCACCAGACCCCTCCATTACTGTATAATGTCCCAGCAGTGTCACCTATCCAGTCATCACCAGACCCCTCCATTACTGTATAATGTCCCAGCAGGGTCACCTCTCCAGTCATCACCAGACCCCTCCATTACTGTATAATGTCCCAGCAGTGTCACCTCTCCAGTCATCACCAGACCCCTCCATTACTGTATAATGTCTCAGCAGTGTCACCTCTCCAGTCATCACCAGATCCCTCCATTACTGTATAATGTCCCAGCAGTGTCACCTCTCCAGTCATCACCAGACCCCTCCATTACTGTATAATGTCCCAGCAGTGTCACCTCTCCAGTCATCACCAGACCCCTCCATTACTGTATAATATCCCAGCAGTGTCACCTCTCCAGTCATCACCAGACCCCTCCATTACTGCATAATGTCCCAGCAGTGTCACCTCTCCAGTCATCACCAGACCCCTCCATTACTGTATAATGTCCCAGCATTCCCAGCAGTGTCACCTCTCCAGTCATCACCAGACCCCTCCATTACTGTATAATGTCCCATCATTCCCAGCAGTGTCACCTCTCCAGTCATCACCAGAACCATCCATTACTGTATAATGTCCCAGCAGTGTCACCTCTCCAGTCATCACCAGACCCCTCCATTACTGTACAATGTCCCAGCAGTGTCACCTCTCCAGTCATCACCAGACCCCTCCATTACTGTATAATGTCCCAGCAGTGTCACCTCTCCAGTCATCACCAGACCCCTCCATTACTGTATAATGTCCCAGCAGTGTCACCTCTTCAGTCATCACCAGACCCCTCCATTACTGTATAATGTCCCAGCAGTGTCACCTCTCTAGTCATCACCAGACTCCTCCATTACTGTATAATGTCCCAGCAGTGTCACCTCTCCAGTCATCACCAGACCCCTCCATTACTGTATAATGTCCCAGCAGTGTCACCTCTTCAGTCATCACCAGACCCCTCCATTACTGTATAATGTCCCAGCAGTGTCACCTCTCCAGTCATCACCAGACCCCTCCATTACTGTATAATGTCCCAGCATTCCCAGCAGTGTCACCTCTCCAGTCATCACCAGACCCCTCCATTACTGTATAATGTCCCAGCAGTGTCACCTCTCCAGTCATCACCAGACCCCTCCATTACTGTATAATGTCCCAGCAGTGTCACCTCTCCAGTCATCACCGGACCCCTCCATTACTGTATAATGTCCCAGCATTCCCAGCAGTGTCACCTCTCCAGTCATCACCAGACCCCTCCATTACTGTATAATGTCCCAGCAGTGTCACCTCTCCAGTCATCACCAGACCCCTCCATTACTGTATAATGTCCCAGCAGTGTCACCTCTCCAGTCATCACCAGACCCCTCCATTACTGTATAATGTCCCAGCAGGGTCACCTCTCCAGTCAGCAGCTCCATCATCTTGTTGATGAGTTCTCGGATCTTCTGTTCATCCATTTCCTCATGTATCAGGGAGTGAGGTGGGGGCCCCGGGATTGGGCTCAGGGTTCTTCCCCATCCTTCACACACAGGGGCCCGACAGCACCCACTAGAGGACTTCTTAACTACTGTGTAATCCTGTGTATGGAGAGACACATTAATATCACTACATACACTACCAGAATCCCTCACCTCTCCAGTCATATCCATCTGTTATTCCATAGGTAAGAATGAGGTCATGTGACATCACTCCCAGAATCCCTCACCTCTCCAGTCATATCCATCTGTTATTCCATAGATAAGAATGAGGTCATGTGACATCACTCCCAGAATCCCTCACCTCTCCAGTCATATCCATCTGTGATTCCATAGATAAGAATGAGGTCATGTGACATCACTCCCAGAATCCCTCACCTCTCCAGTCATATCCATCTGTGATTACATAGATAAGAATGAGGTCATGTGACATCACTCCCAGAATCCCTCACCTCTCCAATAATATCCATCTGTGATTACACAGATAAGAATGAGGTCATGTGACATCACTCCCAGAATCCCTCACCTCTCCAGTCATATCCATCTGTTATTACATAGATAAGAATGAGGTCATGTGACATCACTCCCAGAATCCCTCACCTCTCCAGTCATATCCATCTGTTATTACATAGATAAGAATGAGGTCATGTGACATCACTCCCAGAATCCCTCACCTCTCCAGTCATATCCATCTGTTATTACATAGATAAGAATGAGGTCATGTGACATCACTCCCAGAATCCCTCACCTCTCCAGTCATATCCATCTGTTATTACATAGATAAGAATGAGGTCATGTGACATCACTCCCAGAATCCCTCACCTCTCCAGTCATATCCATCTGTTATTCCATAGATAAGAATGAGGTCATGTGACATCACTCCCAGAATCCCTCACCTCCCCAGTCATATCCATCTGTTATTCCATAGATAAGAATGAGGTCATGTGACATCACTCCCAGAATCCCTCACCTCTCCAGTCATATCCATCTGTTATTACATAGATAAGAATGAGGTCATGTGACATCACTCCCAGAATCCCTCACCTCTCCAGTAAGCCGGAAGAGTATCTGTAGGGTAAGGTTTATGATCCTATCGGCCATCTTGTTCCTGTCTCTCTCCATGGTTGATGGGTCATCCAGGAGAATTCTCTTATATAGAAGATATCAGCAGAGGATCCTGGATTGGAGAAACCTGAAGGGAAGAAGAGGAGACGATGAGAAATGGCGGCTGCTAATAGAAACAACAACAGAGAAAGAAAGAGACAAATACACAGAAAGTTCTGGATCTTGTGATCTTCTTCGTTAAGTCATAAAACCTTGTGTACCTGAAGGGGTTAATAGTAATGTCCCCTCCCCCAGCGCTCCTGATGTCACCACAACCGTATATACCTCCACCTGCAGACAGTACAGGAGCCGTGTGCTTACAGGACCTGCGATGATGTCACCGTCATGTGATCAGTCACATGGAGGAGGAGGAGTCACATGATCAGGGGCTGCTGCTCTAGGCTCCTCTGCTCAGTGTATGCAGGACTCTGCTGTGCTGGTTGTGATCGCTGCTGGATGAGCTGAAGTTATGTGTATGCAGCAGAGCTGTGTGTGTGTGATGTGCGTGGTGCAGAGCTGTGTATGTGTGTGTTATATATGTCTGCAGTAGAGCTGTGTGTAATGTGCATGTAGCTGAGCTGTATGTGTACACAGTAGAGCTGTATATGTGTAATGTGCATGTAGCTGAGCTGTATGTGTACACAGTAGAGCTGTATATGTGTAATGTGCATGTAGCTGAGCTGTATGTGTACACAGTAGTGCTGTATATGTGTAATGTACATGTAGCTGGGCTGTATGTGTACACAGTAGAGCTGTATATGTGTAATGTGCATGTAGCTGAGCTGAATGTGTACACAGTAGAGCTGTATATGTGTAATGTGCATGTAGCTGAGCTGAATGTGTACACAGTAGAGCTGTATATGTGTAATGTACATGTAGCTGAGCTGTATGTGTACACAGTAGTGCTGTATATATGTGTAATGTGCATGTAGCTGAGCTGTATGTGTACACAGTAGAGCTGTATGTGTGTAATGTACATGTAGCTGAGCTGTATGTGTACACAGTAGAGCTGTGTGTAATGTACATGTAGCTGAGCTGTATGTGTACACAGTAGAGCTGTATATGTGTAATGTACATGTAGCTGAGCTGTATGTGTACACAGTAGAGCTGTATATGTGTAATGTGCATGTAGCTGAGCTGTATGTGTACACAGTAGAGCTGTGTGTAATGTACATGTAGCTGAGCTGTATGTGTACACAGTAGAGCTGTATATGTGTAATGTACATGTAGCTGAGCTGTATGTGTACACAGTAGAGCTGTATATGTGTAATGTACATGTAGCTGAGCTGTATGTGTACACAGTAGTGCTGTATATGTGTAATGTACATGTAGCTGAGCTGTATGTGTACACAGTAGTGCTGTATATGTGTAATGTACATGTAGCTGAGCTGTATGTGTACACAGTAGAGCTGTATATGTGTAATGTACATGTAGCTGAGCTGTATATGTACACAGTAGAGCTGTATATGTGTAATGTACATGTAGCTGAGCTGTATGTGTACAGAGTAGAGCTGTATATGTGTAATGTACATGTAGCTGAGCTGTATGTGTACACAGTAGAGCTGTATATGTGTAATGTGCATGTAGCTGAGCTGTATGTGTACACAGTAGAGCTGTATATGTGTAATGTGCATGTAGCTGAGCTGTATGTGTACACAGTAGAGCTGTATATGTGTAATGTGCATGTAGCTGAGCTGTATGTGTACACAGTAGAGCTGTATATGTGTAATGTGCATGTAGCTGAGCTGTATGTGTACACAGTAGATCTGTATATGTGTAATGTACATGTAGCTGAGCTGTATGTGTACACAGAGCTGTATATGTGTAATGTACATGTAGTTGAGCTGTATGTGTACACAGTAGAGCTGTATATGTGTAATGTACATGTAGCTGAGCTGTATGTGTACACAGTAGAGCTGTATATGTGTAATGTACATGTAGCTGAGCTGTATGTGTACACAGTAGAGCTGTATATGTGTAATGTACATGTAGCTGAGCTGTATGTGTACACAGTAGAGCTGTATATGTGTGATGTACATGTAGCTGAGCTGTATGTGTACACAGTAGAGCTGTATATGTGTAATGTGCATGTAGCTGAGCTGTATGTGTACACAGTAGAGCTGTATATGTGTAATGTACATGTAGCTGAGCTGTATGTGTACACAGTAGAGCTGTATATGTGTAATGTGCATGTAGCTGAGCTGTATGTGTACACAGTAGAGCTGTATATGTGTAATGTACATGTAGCTGAGCTGTATGTGTACACAGTAGAGCTGTATATATGTATTGTACATGTAGCTGAGCTGTATGTGTACACAGTAGAGCTGTATATGTGTAATGTACATGTAGCTGAGCTGTATGTGTACACAGTAGAGCTGTATATGTGTAATGTGCATGTAGCTGAGCTGTATGTGTACACAGTAGAGCTGTATATGTGTAATGTACATGTAGCTGAGCTGTATGTGTACACAGTAGAGCTGTATATGTGTAATGTACATGTAGCTGAGCTGTATGTGTACACAGTAGAGCTGTATATGTGTAATGTGCATGTAGCTGAGCTGTATGTGTACACAGTAGAGCTGTATATGTGTAATGTGCATGTAGCTGAGCTGTATGTGTACACAGTAGAGCTGTATATGTGTAATGTACATGTAGCTGAGCTGTATGTGTACAGAGTAGAGCTGTATATGTGTAATGTACATGTAGCTGAGCTGTATGTGTACACAGTAGAGCTGTATATGTGTAATGTACATGTAGCTGAGCTGTATGTGTACACAGTAGAGCTGTATATGTGTAATGTACATGTAGCTGAGCTGTATGTGTACACAGTAGTGCTGTATATGTGTAATGTACATGTAGCTGAGCTGTATGTGTACACGGTAGAGCTGTATATGTGTAATGTACATGTAGCTGAGCTGTATGTGTACACGGTAGTGCTGTATATGTGTAATGTACATGTAGCTGAGCTGTATGTGTACACGGTAGAGCTGTATATGTGTAATGTGCATGTAGCTGAGCTGTATGTGTACACAGTAGAGCTGTATATGTGTAATGTGCATGTAGCTGAGCTGTATGTGTACACAGTAGAGCTGTATATGTGTAATGTGCATGTAGCTGAGCTGTATGTGTACACAGTAGAGCTGTATATGTGTAATGTGCATGTAGCTGAGCTGTATGTGTACACAGTAGAGCTGTATATGTGTAATGTGCATGTAGCTGAGCTGTATGTGTACACAGTAGAGCTGTATATGTGTAATGTGCATGTAGCTGAGCTGTATGTGTACACAGTAGAGCTGTATATGTGTAATGTGCATGTAGCTGAGCTGTATGTGTACACAGTAGAGCTGTATATGTGTAATGTGCATGTAGCTGAGCTGTATGTGTACACAGTAGAGCTGTATATGTGTAATGTGCATGTAGCTGAGCTGTATGTGTACACAGTAGAGCTGTATATGTGTAATGTACATGTAGCTGAGCTGTATGTGTACACAGTAGAGCTGTATATGTGTAATGTACATGTAGCTGAGCTGTATGTGTACACAGTAGAGCTGTATATGTGTAATGTACATGTAGCTGAGCTGTATGTGTACACAGTAGAGCTGTATATGTGTAATGTACATGTAGCTGAGCTGTATGTGTACACAGTAGAGCTGTATATGTGTAATGTGCATGTAGCTGAGCTGTATGTGTACACAGTAGAGCTGTATATGTGTAATGTACATGTAGCTGAGCTGTATGTGTACAGTAGAGCTGTATATGTGTAATGTACATGTTGCTGAGCTGTATGTGTACACAGTAGAGCTGTATATGTGTAATGTACATGTAGCTGAGCTGTATGTGTACACAGTAGAGCTGTATATGTGTGATGTACATGTAGCTGAGCTGTATGTGTACACAGTAGAGCTGTATATGTGTAATGTACATGTAGCTGAGCTGTATGTGTACACAGTAGAGCTGTATATGTGTAATGTACATGTAGCTGAGCTGTATGTGTACACAGTAGAGCTGTATATGTGTAATGTACATGTAGCTGAGCTGTATGTGTACACAGTAGAGCTGTAGATGTGTAATGTACATGTAGCTGAGCTGTATGTGTACACAGTAGAGCTGTATATGTGTAATGTACATGTAGCTGAGCTGTATGTGTACACAGTAGAGCTGTATATGTGTAATGTGCATGTAGCTTAGCTGTATGTGTACACAGTAGAGCTGTATATATGTAATGTGCATGTAGCTGAGCTGTATGTGTTCACAGTAGAGCTGTATATGTGTAATGTACATGTAGCTGAGCTGTATGTGTACACAGTAGAGCTGTATATGTGTAATGTACATGTTGCTGAGCTGTATGTGTTCACAGTAGAGCTGTATATGTGTAATGTACATGTAGCTGAGCTGTATGTGTACACAGTAGAGCTGTATATGTGTAATGTACATGTAGCTGAGCTGTATGTGTACACAGTAGAGCTGTAGATGTGTAATGTACATGTAGCTGAGCTGTATGTGTACACAGTAGAGCTGTATATGTGTAATGTACATGTAGCTGAGCTGTATGTGTACACAGTAGAGCTGTATATGTGTAATGTACATGTTGCTGAGCTGTATGTGTTCACAGTAGAGCTGTATATGTGTAATGTACATGTAGCTGAGCTGTATGTGTACACAGTAGAGCTGTATATGTGTAATGTACATGTAGCTGAGCTGTATGTGTACACAGTAGAGCTGTATATGTGTAATGTACATGTAGCTGAGCTGTATGTGTACACAGTAGAGCTGTATATGTGTAATGTGCATGTAGCTGAGCTGTATGTGTACACAGTAGAGCTGTATATGTGTAATGTACATTTAGCTGAGCTGTATGTGTACACAGTAGAGCTGTATATGTGTAATGTGCATGTATCTGAGCTGTATGTGTACACAGTAGAGCTGTATATGTGTAATGTACATGTAGCTGAGCTGTATGTGTACACAGTAGAGCTGTATATGTGTAATGTACATGTAGCTGAGCTGTATGTGTACACAGTAGAGCTGTATATGTGTAATGTACATGTAGATGAGCTGTATGTGTACACAGTAGAGCTGTATATGTGTAATGTGCATGTAGCTGAGCTGTATGTGTACACAGTAGAGCTGTATATGTGTAATGTACATGTAGCTGAGCTGTATGTGTACACAGTAGTGCTGTATATGTGTAATGTACATGTAGCTGAGCTGTATGTGTACACAGTAGAGCTGTATATGTGTAATGTGCATGTAGCTGAGCTGTATGTGTACACAGTAGAGCTGTATATGTGTAATGTGCATGTAGCTGAGCTGTATGTGTACACAGTAGAGCTGTATATGTGTAATGTACATGTAGCTGAGCTGTATGTGTACACAGTAGAGCTGTATATGTGTAATGTACATGTAGCTGAGCTGTATATGTGTAATGTACATGTAGCTGAGCTGTATGTGTACACAGTAGAGCTGTATATGTGTAATGTGCATGTAGCTGAGCTGTATGTGTACACAGTAGAGCTGTATATGTGTAATGTACATGTAGCTGAGCTGTATGTGTACACAGTAGAGCTGTATATGTGTAATGTACATGTAGCTGAGCTGTATGTGTACACAGTAGAGCTGTATATGTGTAATGTGCATGTAGCTGAGCTGTATGTGTAATGTACATGTAGCTGAGCTGTATGTGTACACAGTAGAGCTGTATATGTGTAATGTGCATGTAGCTGAGCTGTATGTGTACACAGTAGAGCTGTATATGTGTAATGTACATGTAGCTGAGCTGTATGTGTACAGTAGAGCTGTATATGTGTAATGTACATGTAGCTGAGCTGTATGTGTACACAGTAGAGCTGTATATGTGTAATGTACATGTAGCTGAGCTGTATGTGTACACAGTAGAGCTGTATATGTGTAATGTACATGTAGCTGAGCTGTATGTGTACACAGTAGTGCTGTATATGTGTAATGTACATGTAGCTGAGCTGTATGTGTACACAGTAGAGCTGTATATGTGTAATATACATGTAGCTGAGCTGTATGTGTACACAGTAGAGCTGTATATGTGTAATGTGCATGTAGCTGAGCTGTATGTGTACACAGTAGAGCTGTATATGTGTAATGTACATGTAGCTGAGCTGTATGTGTACACAGTAGTGCTGTATATGTGTAATGTACATGTAGCTGAGCTGTATGTGTACACAGTAGAGCTGTATATGTGTAATATACATGTAGCTGAGCTGTATGTGTACACAGTAGAGCTGTATATGTGTAATGTACATGTAGCTGAGCTGTATGTGTACACAGTAGAGCTGTATATGTGTAATGTGCATGTAGCTGAGCTGTATGTGTACACAGTAGAGCTGTATATGTGTAATGTACATGTAGTTGAGCTGTATGTGTACACAGTAGAGCTGTATATGTGTAATGTACATGTAGCTGAGCTGTATGTGTACACAGTAGAGCTGTATATGTGTAATGGACATGTAGCTGTGCTGTATGTGTACACAGTAGTGCTGTATATGTGTAATGTACATGTAGCTGAGCTGTATGTGAACATAGTAGAGCTGTATGTGTGTAATGTACATGTTGCTGAGCTGTATGTGTACACAGTAGAGCTGTATATGTGTAATGTACATGTTGCTGAGCTGTATGTGTACACAGTAGAGCTGTATATGTGTAATGTGCATGTAGCTGAGCTGTATGTGTACACAGTAGAGCTGTATATGTGTAATGTACATGTAGCTGAGCTGTATGTGTACACAGTAGAGCTGTATATGTGTAATGTACATGTTGCTGAGCTGTATGTGTGCACAGTAGAGCTGTATATGTGTAACGTACATGTAGCTGAGCTGTATGTGTACACAGTAGAGCTGTATATGTGTAATGTACATGTAGCTGAGCTGTATGTGTACACAGTAGAGCTGTATATGTGTAATGTGCATGTAGCTGAGCTGTATGTGTACACAGTAGAGCTGTATATGTGTAATGTACATGTAGCTGAGCTGTATGTGTACACAGTAGAGCTGTATATGTGTAATGTACATGTAGCTGAGCTGTATGTGTACACAGTAGAGCTGTATATGTGTAATGTACATGTAGCTGAGCTGTATGTGTACACAGCAGAGCTGTGTGTAATGTGCATGTAGCTGAGCTGTATGTGTACACAGTAGAGCTGTAGATGTGTAATGTACATGTAGCTGAGCTGTATGTGTACACAGTAGAGTTGTATATGTGTAATGTACATGTAGCTGAGCTGTATGTGTACACAGTAGAGCTGTATATGTGTAATTTACATGTAGCTGAGCTGTATGTGTACACAGTAGAGCTGTATATGTGTAATGTACATGTAGCTGAGCTGTATGTGTACACAGTAGAGCTGTATATGTGTAATGTAGCTGAGCTGTATGTGTACACAGTAGAGCTGTATATGTGTAATGTACATGTAGCTGAGCTGTATGTGTACACAGTAGAGCTGTATATGTGTAATGTACATGTAGCTGAGCTGTATGTGTACACAGTAGAGTTGTATATGTGTAATGTACATGTAGCTGAGCTGTATGTGTACACAGTAGAGCTGTATATGTGTAATGTACATGTAGCTGAGCTGTATGTGTACACAGTAGAGCTGTATATGTGTAATGTACATGTAGCTGAGCTGTATGTGTACACAGTAGAGCTGTATATGTGTAATGTAGCTGAGCTGTATGTGTACACAGTAGAGCTGTATATATGTGTAATGTACATGTAGCTGAGCTGTATGTGTACACATTAGTGCTGTATATGTGTAATGTACATGTAGCTGAGCTGTATGTGTACACAGTAGTGCTGTATATGTGTAATGTACATGTAGCTGAGCTGTATGTGTACACAGTAGAGCTGTATATATGTGTAATGTACATGTAGCTGAGCTGTATGTGTACACAGTAGAGCTGTATATATGTAATGTGCATGTAGCTGAGCTGTATGTGTACACAGTAGAGCTGTATATGTGTAATGTACATGTAGCTGAGCTGTATATGTACACAGTAGAGCTGTATATGGTGGTTATATACAGGTGGCGGTGAGGTGTCTTGCGGCTGCACTTTATGATTAATAAGTATAATAACCTCCTGTTAGTGTAACACGTTCGCGCATCACGGCTTATATATATGACACGCAGTTAACCTGGTGATGCGCGGCATCGCACGGGTTAACTGGCAGAAGTCCCGCTGTTTCCAGCAGGGGACAACTTCTGCTTTACCCTCCAGGACCATACATTGATGGTCCTGGTGAGCGATCACAGTGATTGGTCCCTGTGGACCAATCACAGTGACCTGGGGTGAAAGTTCATATCCCCCGCACTGCCCGCCCCTGGAAGTCGGGCAGAACAGGGGAAGATGTCTGCGGGGGCTCGCGGGGACCTGCGGCATAGGAGGGGAACACATGGGGATCGGCGGCCTTACCTGGAGCAGCGGCGGGACCGGCCACGTGGAGGATCAGCGGTGGGACCGGCAGGTAAGTATATGGTCCTCAGAGGCAGCAGTGAAGATCTTCACTGCTGCTTCTAGGAGTCTTAAAACTACAACTCCCAGCATGCCCAGACAGCCTTTGTCTGTCTGGGCATGCTTGGAGTTGTAGTTTTGCAACATCTGGAGGGCCCCAGTTTGGAGACCATTGTATAATGGTCTCCAATCTGTGCCCTTCCAGCTGTTGCAAAACTACAACTCTCAACATGCACTGACTGTCCAGGCATGCTGGGAGTTGTAGTTCGGCAACATCTGAAGGGCCACATGTTGCTGAACTACAACTCCCAGCATGCATGGACAGTCAGTGCATGTTGAGAGTTGTAGTTTTGCAACAGCTGGAAGGGCACAGATTGGAGACCATTATACAATGGTCTCCAAACTGGGGCCCTCCAGATGTTGCAAAACTACAACTCCCTGCATGCCCTTCAGCTATCTGGGCATGCTGGGAGTTGTAGTTTTTCAACAACTGGAGACACACTGGTTGGGAAACATTGTCTGTTTCTAACTCAGTGTTTCCTAACCTGTGTGCCTCCAGCTGTTGCAAAACTATAACTCCCAGCATGCTGAGAGTTGTGGTTTTGCAACAGCTGGTGCCCCCCCTGTGAATGTACAGGGTACATTCACATGGGCGAGGGTTTTACAGTGGACTTCTCGCTGCAAGTTTGAGATGCAGCAAATTTTGCGCTGGGAAACTCGCTGTAATCCCCCGCCCATGTGACTGTACCCTAAAAACACTACACTACACTACCACAAAATAAAATTTTAAAAACACTAAATATACACATACCCCTACACAGTACCCCCCAATAAGAACGTCCGGTTCGCCACTGTTTCCAAAGCGAAGCCTCCAGCTGTTGCAAAACAGCAACTCCCAGTATCCCAGTATTGCCGGACAGCCATTGACTGTCCAGGCATGCTGGGAGTTTAGTAACAGCTGGAGGCACCCTGTTTGGGAATCACTGGCATAGAATACCCCTATGTCCACCCCTATGCAAATCCCTAATATAGTCCTCAAATGCACATGGCGCTCTTACTTTGGAGCCCTGTCGCATTTCAAGTCGACAGTTTAGGACCACGTATGGGGTATCGCCGTACTCGGGAGAAATTGCGTTACAAGGTTTGGGGGGCTATTTCTCCTTTAACCCTTTATGAAAAGGAAGTGTTGGGGTCTACACCAGAATGTTAGTGTAAAAAAAATTAAATTTTTTACACTAACATGCTGTTGCCCCATACTTTACATTTTCACAAGAGGTAAAAGGGGAAAAAAGCCCCCCAAAATTTGTAACGCAATTTCTCCTGAGTACGGAGATACTCCATATGTGGGCGCAAAGTGCTCTGGGGGCGCACAACAAGGCCCAGAAGGGAGAGTGCGCCATGTACATTTGAGGTGATTTGCACAGGGGTGGCTGATTGTTACAGCAGTTTTGACAAACGCAAAAAAAACAAAAACCCCACATGTGACCCCATTTTGGAAACTACACCCCTCACGGAATGTAATAAGGGGTGCAGTGAGAATTTACACCCCACAGGTGTCTGACAGATCTTTGGAACAGTGGTCCTTGAAAATGAAAAATTTTGTACAGCCCACTGTTCCAAAGATCTGTCAGACACCAGAGGGGGGGTAAATGCTCACTGTACCCCTTGTTATGCTCCTCAAGGGGTCTAGTTTCCAAAATGGTATGCCATGTGTTTTTTTTTTTTTTTTTTTTTGCTGTCCTGGCACCATAGGGGCTTCCTAAATGCGACATGCCCCCCGACCAAAATTTGCTCTCAAAAAGCCAAATATGACTCCTTCTCTTCTGAGCATTGTAGTTCGCCCATAGTGCACTTCAGGTCCACTTATGGGGTACCTCCATACTCAGAAGAGATGGGGTTACAAATTTTGGGGGGTATTTTCTGCTATTAACCCTTGCAAAAATTTGAAATTTGGGGGGAAACACACATTTTTGTGAAAAACCTGTGGGGTATTAAGTATATACACCTGTGGGGTATTAAGGCTCAATTTATTCCTTGTTACGTTCCTCAAGGGGTCTAGTTTCCAAAATGGTATGCCATGTGTATTTTTTTTCCTGTTCTGGCACCATAGGGGCTTCCTAAATGCAACATGCCCCCTAAAAACCATTTCAGAAAAACTCACTCTCCAAAATCCCCTTGTCGCTCTGAGCCCTCTACTGCGCCCGCCGAACACTTTACATGGACATATGAGGTATTTGCTTACTCGAGAGCAATTGGGTTACAAATACAAGTATAAATTTTCTCCTTTTACCCCTTGTAAAGATTCAAAAATTGGGTCTACAAGAACATGCGAGTGTAAAAAATGAAGATTGTGAATTTTCTCCTTCACTTTTCCGCTATTCCTGTGAAACACCTAAAGGGTTAAAACGCTGACTGAATGTCATTTTGAATACTTTGAGGGGTGCAGTTTTTATAATGGGGTAATTTGTGGGGTATTCCTAAGATGAAGACCCTTCAAATCCACTTAAAACCTGAACTGGTCCCTGAAAAATTGTGAGTTTGAAAATCTTGTGAAAAATTGGAAAATTGCTGCTGAACTTTGAAGCCCTCTGGTGTCTTCCAAAAGTAAAAACTCATAAATTTTATGATGCAAACATAAAATAGACATATTGTATATGTGAATAAAATAAAATAAATATTTGGAATATCCATTTTCCTTACAAGCAGAGAGCTTCAAAGTTAGAAAAATGCAAAATTTTCAATTTTTTCATCAAATTTGGGAATTTTTCACCAAGAAAGGATGCAAGTTACCACAAAAATTTACCACTATGTTAAAGTAGAATATGTCACGAAAAAAACAATCTCGGAATCAGATTGATAAGTAAAAGCATTCCAGAGTTATTAATGTTTAAAGTGACAGTGGTCAGATGTGCAAAAAACGCTCTGGTCCTTAAGGCCAAAATGGGCTTGGTCCTTAAGGGGTTAATACATTTTGCTGAGAAGCCGAGATCACTGCGCATGTTGTAGACATCACCATGTCTTTTTTTTCTCTACTTAAATTTAATAAAATATCATGTTAAATGGTCACTCTCAATAAAAAAATTGTTTCTATTGCACTCCTTATGGTAAATAAAATATAGAATTTTTTTTAATTTGTGTTTATAAAAGCTGCCACTAGGTGTCTCTTTTCTTGTCCAGAGCACATTTGTCCCCATCTCATACACAGACTTTGGACTCCTGCTGGCCTGGCAGAAGTCCAAACACAGGAAGTGCAGGCTGGAGTGCTGAGGGGGGTGTGTGCAGCCTTAGCCAATCACAGCTCATCTCACACTGAACTGAAGTTCTCCCCTGTAAGGCTTCAGATGATGTCACGCCTGCTGGGGAACGCCCCTTCCCAGTCTGTGAATCTGACTGAGACTGAGAAGAAAATACAGAACAATATCACGGTAGAAAACTAAGAAATAATAAAAATAAAGGCCGGGGGTGGTTTATCATGATGGGGCAGTGACCTGGGAGGATTATAACATGTAACAAGTTAATGAGAGTTTCTCTTTAATGAAACCGCGCGGTCAATGGCGTAAACATAAAAAATACCAAAGTCCAGAATTGCTGATTTTTGGTCACTTCATAAACCACAAAAAATTATCATAAACGATCAATAAGCCCCATGAAACTATAGTGGTAATAAAATAGTACAGATCCCGGCACATCCGGCTCGTACATTCCTGTATACGGACAAATAAGAGTTATAGGGGTCAGAGGAGGACGATTCTAAGCCCAATCATGTCTGTACAAAACATTATACGTGTTTAACCCCTTAAAGACTCATTTTGCATTTTCGGTTTTACCTCCTTACCTTTTAAAATCAGCAATTTTCCACCTAAAAATTCATATGATGGCTTATTTTTTGTGCCACCAATTCTACTTTGTAATGACATCAGTCATTTTACCTAAAAATCTACAGCGAAACCAAAAAAAAATCATTGTGTGACAAAATTTAAAAAAAACAAAACGCCATTTTGTAATTTTGGGGGCTTCCGTTTCTATGCAGTGCACTTTTCTGTAAAAATGACACCTTATCATTATTCTGTAGGTCCATACGGTTATAATGATCCCCTACTTATATAAATTTGATTTTGTCGTATTTCTGGAAAAAATCATAACTACATGCAGGAAAATTATTACGTTTAAAAATTCTCATCTTCTGACCCCTATAACTTTTTTATTTTTCCGCATACAGGCCGGTATGAGGGCTCATGTTTTGTGCCGTGATCTGAAGTTTTTATAGGTATGATTTTTGTTTTGATCGGACTTTTTGATAAAAAAAAGTGACCAAAAATACGCTATTTAGGACTTTGGAATTTTTTACGTGTACGCCATTGACTTTGTGGTTTAATTACCTATATATATATATATATATATTTATAGTTTGGAAATTTCCGCACGCGGCGATACGACATATGTTTAATTTACATAGTTTTTTTTTTTTATGGGAAAAGGGGGGTGATTTATTTTAACTTTTTTTTTTTTTGCAATGTTATATGATTTCCTACATTGATCAGTGCTATGCCATAGCATAGCATCGATCAGTGTTATCGCTGCTCAACTGCTTCTGCCTGGATCTCAGGCACAGAGCAGTCATTCGGCGATTGGACAGCGAGGAGGCAGGTAGGGATCCTCCTCATGTCCTGCAATTCGCTGCATCTGAAGGGTTAATACTGGGCATCACTGCGATCGGTGATGTCCAGTATTAGCCACGGGACCGACCTAATATGATGCGGGATCACCGCGTGACCCCACGTTATATCACGCCTGATGAAAGGGTATACACCCAGAAATGCGTTGTGTGAATGAAATAAAGTTGGATCTACCACCACCATTTTCTCCAGAGTTTTCACTGACTCCACCAAACACAGAGCGGCGCGGACATCACTTCCCGGTTTCACTCTCTCCTTCTAGTATCACGTTATATCACTTAAGCCGGCGCAGGACGTAAATATACGTCCTGCGTCATTAAGGTCACAGCCAAGGTCACAACCTGAACGCCCTCCCTATTTCCGGTCACCGTCGCTTGTCGGGCTGTAATCGGAGCAGGATGACTAATGATATCTATCAGCAGCCATCCCAGCACATCGCCTAGGGGGGTCCCGAGACCCCCTCCCCCAATTTTGACCGGCAAATCACTTTTTTTCCAGGCCAATCGGGTTTCTGGTGACCTGATCGCCCAGAAAATAAGACTGATCGGTGCTGTCAGACAGCACTGACCACCATGAAGGATAGGAGTGAAGTGGCAGGGGTGCTACCTCCTCCTCTCCCCTGCCATTAGTCAGGACTGACCGACCAATGGTGGGAGGGTTAGAGTTAAGATACCCCGCTCTGCCCACCAATGGAAGTCCGGACAGAGCAGGGTGGGGGGAGTGGCTCAGGGGTTCGTGTGTCTTACCGGCAGTGGTGGGCAGCACTTCTGAAGCGCGGCGGTGTCGGTGGAGAAGACTGCGGGCAACAGTGAAGATTATCTTTGGTGGCCTGCTAGAAGTTACAAAACTACAACTCCCAGCATGCCCAGACAGCAGTTGGCTGTCTGGGCATGCTGGGAGTTGTAATTTTGCAACATCTGAAGGGCCACAGATTGAAGACCACTGTGCAGATGTTGCAAAACTACAACTTTCAGCATGTCCAGAAAGCCAAAGGCAATGCAATGATACATGTCCCCCTATGCGGCTGAAGGAAGCTACTCATCAGCGACTGTAGACTCAGGCTGCTGCTGATTGAGCCGGTACTGCTCCTGCCACCCCTCCCCTCCCCAGCAACCATGCCAGTGGAATGTGAGCGCAGAGGGCCCCCCGAGTCAGACCTGTGAGTGGATGGACCATGTGGACGTCATCGCGCTGACGAATTGTGACAATTCGGGGGTCACTACGCAAGCAACTCAGCATGCATCGTGCCATTTGTGACAGTGACTCGCTGTGACTACCTGCCTCCATCTCCACTGCATACTGCCACGGTGTGTCTGGGTCCTCTGTCTCGCCTCCCTCGTAATAACCCTCCAGCTCCTCTGGCTGCTCCTGCTCCTCCTCTCCTGTCCAATGACCAGAAACACTGGCCATCTCATCCACCGTAAACTGTGCTCCGCTCTGCCCCTCATCATCCTCCTCCAGTTCATCCCCCACAGGACTCATGTAGCCTTCTGATGTAGGCGAAATGTCTCCATTGCCGTGACCAGCTATGTTTTCAATAATTTTTTGGAGTAAATGTAGGAGTGGAATTACGTCATTCATGGCGTAATTCGAGCGACTAACAAAAATGTGGCTTCCTCAAAAGGCCTCAGCAAACGGCAGGTGTCACGTATGAGCTGCCACTCGTTCACATTGAAGTTACACAGGGGAGTACTCCTATCTGCTTGTATCATCAAAAAAATCTGTGATGGCTTTTCTTTGTTCGTATAGTCTGTCCAACATATGGAGGGTGGAATTCCAAAGTGTGGCAACGTCACAAATGAGACTATGTTGTGGGATACCGTTCTGACGCTGCAGCTCAAGCAAAGTGTGCTTGGCGGTGTACGAGTGGCTGAAGTGCATGCACAGTTTCCTTGCCATTGTCAGGACGTCTTGCAAATGGGATGAAGACTCGATGAACTTCTTGACAACCAAATTCAACACGTGTGCCATGCAGGGCGAATGGTTCACACTTCCTTGTCGCAGCGCGGCCACAATGTTCTTCCCATTGTCGGTCACCATGGTTCCCATTTCCAGATTTTGTGGAGTAAGCCATACTCGGATTTCTTCCCTAATGAACTTTAGCAGTTCCTCCCCTGTGTGACTCCATTCACCAAGGCAAACCATGTGAAGGACGCTTGACACCGCTGTGCCCTACACACGTGGTATGATGAAGGGCCACCGAGATTTGGACGTGCAGTGGAGGCCGAGGACACGGGGAGGAGGTGGAGGAGGTGCACACTGTAAAAGGACCAACTGCCTGGGAGCCAGAGAGTGGAGGAGGAAGCGGTGTGACCTGTCCAAGTTCCTGTTGTGACTGTGCAGGAACAACATTTACCCAGTGGGCCGTAAAAGACATGTATTGTCCCTGCCCGTAGTTACAGCTCCACGCGTCGGCGCTGCTGTGCACTTTTGAACACACCGAAAGGCTCAAGAACTGGCCCACCTTCTCTTGTACAAACTTATGCAGGGCTGGTACTGCCTTCTTCGCAAAGAAATGACGGCTTGGGACTCTCCACCTCGGCTCGGCACAAGCCATCAATTCCCTGAAAGCTGCAGAGTCCACCAGTTGGAAAGGGAGGGACTTCAACACCAGCAACTTCAGGAGCACATTCAACTTCTGCGCCGTTGGATGAGTGGGCGCATACTGTTGTCTCTTGGACATGGCTTCGCCGATCGATTGTTGGAGGAATGGCTGACTACGAGCGGAGGAAGCAGGAGTGCAAGAAGGAGGGTTTGACACAATGCTCCCTTCGGCTGAGGTGGTGGAGCCTTGGCTGGATGACGGAGGGAGCGGATGGCCACTAGGTGATGCGGCAGGCTGGACCAGTACCTCAGAGCCACGGTTATCCCAGGCCGCTTTATGGTGGCGAATCACGTGTTGATGCAGGGCCGTGGTGCCGAGATTGGGACCCTGGCCACACTTCACTTTCTGCCCACAGATTTTGCATGTGACTACGCTATGGTCCTCCGGATTCTTTATGAAGAACAACCACACCGCAGAGTAGCTGATTTTCCCACCCGCAGTTCGCACTATTTCACTGCTATTGGCGCCGTCTCCAGGAACCCCTGTTCCACTACCTCCCTGAATGGTAGCTTGCCGCGAAGCAGGTGGTCTCCCCCTGGCACGTTTGGCTCCTGAATTTTCACTACTGCCACCACCACGCTGATTGCCAACCATGCTACCGCCTTGCTGCCTCATAGACAAAGAGCAAATCTCTTCTCCTGATGATGATGAAGCCCGGCTTCTGCACCCGGCTCCCAATTGCGATCGGCTTCATCATCATCATCAAAAGATGTGTGCACATCACTGATGTCCTCCTCGTGTTCCACAACAGTGTCTGCCTCAGGACCCTGAACAATTGAAACACCGCCTCCCACGTCACTCTCCGCATCACTACTTGGCCGCATTGCGGAGCAAGGGACGCATGTCTCCTCACATTCTTGGCTGCCCATTAGCTGCTGACTGTCCTCTATTACATCGTCCTCGCTAAATAGTGGAGCTGAACCCAAAGCATGAGATACTTCTTTGGGAGAGGGGACAGCATAGGAGAAAGGCAATGGGATTACGGGGACTGCTCCCGGGCCATGCCAACTGAGGGTTGTGTCTGAGGAACCCACCGACTCTTGACTGGGGTTGTCAGATGTCGCTTGTGATGATGGGGATGAGTGTGCAAACCAATTGATGAGGAGAGATGGGTCGACGACACGACCGCTGGGTGTTAATGGGAGCTCAGGCCTATTGCTGCGACTCCTGCTGCCGCTCGCCCCAAGTCTGCTGCCAACTCTGCCTGACGTATGTAGGCCTCTGCCCCTTCTCTGTGCACGTCCTGGCACTTCCCTGCCTGACATACTGAGTGCGTTTATGAGGGTATAGAACAGCAGCAGGCGATTACTTACGGCTGTCCTTTCAAAGTATATAGGCCCTAGACAGAATAACAGTTACTAAATAGTACACACCTTGGTTGTATGTAGGCCCTTTGCAATGATGAGTGCACTGTTAAGCGTATTTATACGCAGAAAAAAACTCTTTTTTTGTTGTATACACCAGCCAGTGTATACTAATGTGTGGAATAGCACTGAATTTAGCACCGAGACAGAAATACAGGTACTAAATAGTACCCTACTTGGTTGTATGTAGGCCCTTTGCAATGATGAGCGCACTGTTAAGTGTATTTGTACGCAGGAAAAACTTTTTTTTTCTTTAATACACCGGCAGGTATATAACGTGGGGTATAACACTTAATTTAGCACAGAGACAGAAAAAAAGGTGGTATTGCTTGTATTTAGGCCCTTTGCAATGATAAGGCCACTGAAAAAGCGTATTTGTACTCAGGAAAAACGTTTTTTTCTTTAATACACCGGCAGGTATATAACGTGGGGTATAACACTTAATTTAGCACAGAGACAGAAAAAAAGGTGGTATATGGTACGCTATTTGCTTGTATTTCGGCCCTTTGCAATGATAAGGCCACTGTTAAGCGTATTTGCACTCAGGGAAAAAAAAATTCTTTAATACACCGGCAGGTGTATAACGTGGGGTATAACACTGAATTTAGCACAGAGACAGAGTAACAGGTGAAAAATGGTAAAAAGGCACTAAAGTCCACACTAATATGACTTATTTCTGAACAGCAGCAGGACCCAACAGTGCAGCACCACAAAAAAAATTATCCAGGGATTAAACCCTAAATTGCACTCTGTCACACAATTCTGAGCAGCAGAAGATTTGTGGAGAATAAAAACTCAATAGAGCTGAAAAATGAGGAGATAAGATGGTGGATAAAGTTCAGGCAGCTTGGAGATCTGTATGAGGCAGCTGACAGCTATCTGCCCCTCTCTGCTGCAATGCTCAATAACGTGAATAGGAGGCTTAGCAATCAATGATCCTTCTCAGAGTAACAGCACAGCACTCTGCACTCCTGCCTTTCCCTAATGCTGATGTGACTAGCAGTTGCAGTGTAACACTGTGGTATGAGCTATTCACACATCCACACAGTCCCGTCCTCTCCATCTGACTGCATAGATGAAATGAAGTGAGACAAGATGGCCGCCGATTATATAGGGGCTGTGACATCACAGGGGTCAGTGAACACTGATAGGCTGCATCTCACATGTGGTTCAGGGTCAGCCCGCCTACCTTCATTCCCGCCGCTGTTTCCCGCCCTCCCATAATCCCCTGCCCCATGTACTCACATGTGGATCCGCCATCTTAGGTCTCCAATAGCCTGGAACGCTGTAAAATGGAGTTTAATGAAGCGATTTGTGCGATAGAATCGCGGCGATATTCGTATTCGTTCGAATCGAATTTTTCATAAAATTCGTAACGAATTCAGGTTTGTCAACTTCGATTCGCTCATCTCTAGTGTTAAGGCTAACTGGACCCCTTGTTACGTGCAGCACTAGGACCCCGCAGACTGCATTGTCGTCCCCATAGATGCCAATGCATTTCTGAGCAGATCTCCCTAAAGATCCACCCAGAAATGCATTGCCATCTATGGGGACAGCAATCTAGTCTGTGCGGTCTTAGTGCTGCCGGCTAAATCTCCAGCAGAAATTCTGCCCAGAGATTCCGTAGTGTGAACCTAGCCTTAAAGTTACAGTGGTCAGATGTGCAAAAAATGGCTGGGTCCTTAAGGTGAAAATGGGCTGGTTCCTTAGGGGTTAAACCCCACTGGCACTTGACAGATCTTTGGAACAGTGGGCTGTACAAATAAAAAATTTTCATTTTTCATTTTCACAGACCACTGCTCAAAAAATCTATCAGACACCTGTGAGGTGTAAATGCTCACTGCACCTCTTATTAGGGGTGTAGTTTCCAAAATGGGGTCAGATGTAGGGGGGGGGGGGGGGTCACTGTTCCGGCACCATGGAGGCCTAAACTCACATGGCCTTCAATTTCAGCCAGATTCTCTCTCCAAAAGCCCAATGGCGCTCCTTCTCTTCTGAGCCCTGTAGTTCACCCGCAGAGCACTTTACATCCACATGTGGGGTATTTTCTGACTCAGAAGAATTGGGGTTACAAATTTTGCAGGGCTTTTTCTCCTATTACCCCTTGGGAAAATGATAAAATTGGGGTAACATCTGCATTTTAGTAAAAAAATGTTTAATTTTTTTTATTTTCACCTCCAATTTGTCAAACACTTGTGGGATGTTAAGGCTCACTATACCCCTTGTTACTGTCTGTGAGGGATGTAGTTTTCAAAATGGGGTCACATGTGGGTGTTTTTTTATGTTTATGTCAGAACTGCTGTGACTTTCGGCCTTAAATGTATATGGTGCACTCTCCCTTCTGAGCCATGTTATGCGCCTGCAGAGCACTTTGCGTCAAAATATACAATTTTTTTTCCCTTTTACCTCTTGGGAAAATTAAAAGTATGGGGCAACACCAGCATGTTAGTGTAAAATATTAAATTTGTTTACACTAACATGCTGGTGTAGACCCCAAATTTACCTTTCCCTAAGGGGTAAAAGAAGAGAAAAAAAATTGTAACCCATAACTGTTCCCTTGAAATATGAGAGGGCTCCAAAGTGAAAGAGCACCATGCGCATTTGAGGCCTAAATTAGGGATTTGCATCCACCAACAAATTACCCTACGGCAGTGCTTCCCAAATTGGGTGTCTCCAGCTGTTGCAAAACTCCCACCGTGCCAGGACAGTCAATGGCTATGCGGATGTTCTGGCCCCTGTATCACCCGTCATTATGCACAGAGTAAGTTTGCTGACAGCAGGGTGCTGCAACCAATATCACGGGGGTCCTTTGGAGAGGGGATAAGATGTCTAGGTGCGGAGTACCCCTTTAAGAGGGAAAAACATGATATATATTTAACCCCAACCCAAATGTACCTTATTTTTATTTTCTACCTAAGGTACATAAAGACCGAAAAAAATCCCCTTGTTGTCCGATAGTTGCCTGATGTTTATCTGAATATATAGACCATCAGTTACAGAAATGTGCGGTGTCTTTACCAGCAAACCTCAGAGATAAAGGGCATTTATTAACCCTATTGAGAGATATCATACGGGAAGAGGACTATATGTGGGCAACACTAGATGTTGCTTCATTATATAGTAATATACCACATGACAGAGGAGTGGAAGCGGCGTGATCTTTTTTAGTGGAAGATCCCTTGATGCCCATACATCGGAGGAACTTCATTTTGGAGGCCATTAAAGGAGTAGTCCAGTGCTGAAAAACCCAAGGATAGGGGAAAGGTTTCAGATTGCGGGGGGTCCGACCGCTGGGGGCCCCCGCAATCTCCTGTACGGGGCCCTGGCTCGCTGGCCAGATAGCGCATGTTGACCACCAGACGAAGCGGCAGCCGACACGCCCTTAGCCTCTTAGCCCTTGATAAAGCCACAGCCTGTGGCGAAACGTCGGGCGCGCGGGCAATGTGTTAGATTTTTAATTGTCTCACACTATAGATTGTGGACTGCAGCCACAATCTATCTTTTCAATTCAATTAAGATAGCATGCAGTGTCATGCCAATCAATGGATTATGGATCAATATGTGTGAGGTTATTTTAATCTTGGCTCAATAAACGTTAAGTTTTATATTGGGTGGGAAATATAGGGTCTTAGTGACCGCTTAGCGGTCAAATGTTAATAGTACCCCTTTAACTCGTTGGGGACGAAGGGCGTATGCATACGCCCTCACGTCCCGTCACTTAAGGACAGCGAGCGGCAGTGATCGGACCGGGATGACTGCTGATATCTATCAGCAGGCATCCCGTGGCTATGCCTAGGATGGTCCTGAGACCCCCCCATATCGGCGATCGCAGCAAATCGCAGGTCAATACAGACCTGTGATTTGCCGCGATCCGGGCAAATCGGGTCACTGGTGACAGCTCCGACCAGCCTAAAGGATAGGAGCGAGGTGGCAGTGTTGCCACCCCCTCCAATCCCCGGCGATCGGAAGTCGGTACAGAGCGGGGGAACACGGGCGGAGAGGGGGGAGCATGGCCCGGCTTACCTGGACCTTCGGAGGCGGCATCGGCGGCATCCACGGAGCAGTGGCTGCAGCAGGAAGAGCAGCGGCCGGAAAGTGTGGCTGAGAAGGCTGCAGTGAAGATCGCGATAAATGATCTTTACTGTGGCCTTCTAAAAGCTGCAAAACTACAACTCCCAGCATGCCCACACAGCCAAAGGCTGTCTGGGCATGCTGGGAGTTGTAGTTTTGCAACATCTGGAGGGTCACAGTTTGGAGACCATTGTGTAGTGGTCTCTAAACTATGGTCCTCCAGACGTTGCAAAACTACAACTTTCAGCATGCACTGACTGTCTGGGCATGCTGGGAGTTGTAGTTTTGCAACATCTGAAGTGGCACAGTTTGGAGACCACTATATGGTGGTCTCCAAACTGTAGCCTTCCAGATGTTGCAAAACTACAACTCCCAGCATGCCCAGACAGTCAGGGATGCTGGGCGTGTAGTTCTGCAATATCTGTCCCTTCAGATGTTGCAGAACTACAACTCCCAGCATGCCTGGACAGTCTGGGCATGCTTGGAGTTGTAGTTTTGCAACATCTGGAGGGCTACAGTTTGGAGGCCACTACTTAGCGGTCTCCAAACTGTTCTTCCCCAGTTGTTGCATAACTACAACTCCTAGCATGCCCAGACTGTCCAGGCATGCTGGGAGTTGTAGTTCTACAACATCTGAAGGTACAGATATTGCAGAACTACACGCCCAGCATCCCTGACTGTCTGGCCATGCTGGGAATTGTAGTTTTGCAACAGCTGTAGGCACACTGGATGGGAAACACTGAGCTAGAGTCTGTTTCCCAACTCAGTGATTCCAACCCATGTGCCTCCATCTGTTGAAAAACTACAACTCCCAGAATGCACTGACAGACCGTACATGCTGGGAGTTGTAGTCTTGCAACAGCTGGAGGCACATGGGTTGGAATCACTGAGCTAGAGTCTGTTTTCTAACTCAGTGGTTCCCCACCAGTGTGCCCACAGCTGTTGTAAAACTACAACTCCCAGCATGAACAGTCTGTCAGTGCACTCTGGGAGTTGTCATTTTGACACAGCTGAAGGTTTGGGGCGCCCAGTGGGTTTCCTTCAAGGAATTGAATGTACCCTAAAAACACTACACTAACAAATAATAAAAAGTAAAACACTACACATACACCCCCTTACACGTCGCCCCCCCCCCCCCCAATAAAAATGAAAAACGTCTCATACGGCAGTGTTTCCTAAACAGCGCCTCCAGCTGTTGCAAAACCACAACTCCCAGTGTTGCTGGACATAGACTGTCCTGACAGGCTTGGAGTCTTGCAACAGCTGGAGGCACCCTGTTTGGTAAACACTGCTGTAGGGTTTTGGTGGAGAGAAGCCCCATCCTTGTAACCGGGTCCACCCCTATTACAAATTCCTTATTCAGGCCTCAAATGCGCATGGCGCTCTCTCACTTCAGAGCCCTGTCGTATTTCAAGGCAACAGTTTAGGGCCACATATTGGGTATCTCCGTACTCGGGAGAAAATGTGTTACAAATTTTGGGGGGATTTTTCTCCCATTACCCTTTGTAGAAATGGTAAATTTGGGAAAAAAACTGCACTTTAGTGAAAAAATGTTTTTTTTATTTACACATCCGAATTTAACGAAAAGTTGTCAAACACCTGTGGGGTGTTAAGGCTCACCGGACCCCTTGTTACGTGCCTTGAGGGGTGTAGTTTCCAAAATGGTATGCCATGTGTTTTGTTTTTACTGTTCTGGCACCATAGGTGCTTCCTAAATGTGACATGCCCCCAAAAACCATTTCAGCAAAATTCACTCTCCAAAATCCCTGTTACGCCGAGCGCTCCGGGTCCCCGCTCCTCCCCGGAGCGCTCGCCACATCCTCGCTACTGCAGCGCCCCGGTCAGATCCACTGACCGGGTGCGCTGCGATACCGCCTCCAGCCGGGATGCGATTCGCGATGCGGGTGGCGCCCGCTCGCGATGCGCACCCCGGCTCCCGTACCTGACTCGCTCTCCGTCGGTCCTGTCCCGGCGCGCGCGGCCCCGCTCCCTAGGGCGCGCGCACGCCGGGTCTCTGCGATTTAAAGGGCCACTGCGCCACTGATTGGCGCAGTTGTTCTAATTAGTGTGTTCACCTGTGCACTCCCTATGTATACCTCACTTCCCCTGCACTCCCTCGCCGGATCTTGTTGCCATTGTGCCAGTGAAAGCGTTTCCTTGTGTGTTCCTAGCTTGTGTTCCAGACCTCCTGCCGTTGCCCCTGACTACGATCCTTGCTGCCTGCCCCGACCTTCTGCTACGTCCGACCTTGCTCTTGTCTACTCCCTTGTACCGCGCCTATCTTCAGCAGTCAGAGAGGTTGAGCCGTTGCTAGTGGATACGACCTGGTTACTACCACCGCTGCAAGACCATCCCGCTTTGCGGCGGGCTCTGGTGAATACCAGTAGTAACTTAGAACCGGTCCACTAGCACGGTCCACGCCAATCCCTCTCTGGCACAGAGGATCCACCTCCTGCCAGCCGAATCGTGACAGTAGATCCGGCCATGGATCCCGCTGAAGTTCCACTGCCAGTTGTCGCCGACCTCACCACGGTGGTCGCCCAGCAGTCGCAACAAGGCCACCAGCTGTCTCAACTGACCGTGATGCTACAGCAGCTACTACCACAGCTTCAACAATCATCTCCTCCGCCTGCTCCTGCACCTCCTCCGCAGCGAGTGGCCGCTTCCGGCCTACGACTATCCTTGTTGGATAAATTTGATGGGGACTCTAAGTTTTGCCGTGGCTTTCTTTCACAATGTTCCCTGCACTTGGAGATGATGTCGGACCAGTTTCCTACTGAAAGGTCTAAGGTGGCTTTCGTAGTCAGCCTTCTGTCTGGGAAAGCTCTGTCATGGGTCACACCGCTCTGGGACCGCAATGATCCCGTCACTGCCTCTGTACACTCCTTCTTCTCGGAAATTCGAAGTGTCTTTGAGGAACCTGCCCGAGCCTCTTCTGCTGAGACTGCCCTGCTGAACCTGGTCCAGGGTAATTCTTCCGTTGGCGAGTACGCCATACAATTCCGTACTCTTGCTTCCGAATTATCCTGGAATAATGAGGCCCTCTGCGCGACCTTTAAAAAAGGCCTATCCAGCAACATTAAAGATGTTCTGGCCGCACGAGAAATTCCTGCTAACCTGCATGAACTCATTCATCTAGCCACTCGCATTGACATGCGTTTTTCCGAAAGGCGTCAGGAGCTCCGCCAGGATATGGACTTTGTTCGCACGAGGCGTTTTTTCTCCCCGGCTCCTCTCTCCTCTGGTCCTCTGCAATCCGTTCCTGTGCCTTCCGCCGTGGAGGCTATGCAAGTTGACCGGTCTCGCTTGACACCTCAAGAGAGGACACGACGCCGCATGGAGAATCTTTGCCTGTACTGTGCCGGTACCGAACACTTCCTGAAGGATTGTCCTATCCGTCCTCCCCGCCTGGAAAGACGTACGCTGACTCCGCACAAAGGTGAGACAGTTCTTGATGTCAACTCTGCTTCTCCACGCCTTACTGTGCCTGTGCGGATATCTGCCTCTACCTTCTCCTTCTCTACCATGGCCTTCTTGGATTCCGGATCTGCAGGAAATTTTATTTTGGCCTCTCTCATCAACAGGTTCAACATCCCGGTGACCAGTCTCGCCAGACCCCTCTACATCAATTGTGTTAACAATCAAAGATTGGACTGTACCGTACGTTACCGCACGGAGCCCCTCCTAATGTGCATCGGACCTCATCACGAAAAAATTGAGTTTTTGGTCCTCTCCAATTGCACTTCCGAAATTCTCCTCGGACTACCGTGGCTTCAACGCCATTCCCCAACCCTTGATTGGTCCACAGGAGAGATCAAGAGCTGGGGTACTTCTTGTTTCAAGGACTGTCTTAAACCGGTTCCCAGTACTCCCTGCCGTGACCCTGTGGTTCCCCCTGTAACCGGTCTCCCTAAGGCCTATATGGACTATGCTGACGTATTTTGCAAAAAACAAGCTGAGACTTTACCTCCTCACAGGCCTTATGACTGTCCTATTGACCTCCTCCCGGGCACTACTCCACCCCGGGGCAGAATTTATCCTCTGTCCGCCCCAGAGACTCTTGCTATGTCTGAATACATCCAGGAAAATTTAAAAAAGGGGTTTATCCGCAAATCCTCCTCTCCTGCCGGAGCTGGATTTTTCTTTGTGTCCAAAAAAGATGGCTCCCTACGTCCTTGCATTGATTACCGCGGACTTAATAAAATCACGGTAAAGAACCGCTACCCCCTACCTCTTATCTCAGAACTCTTTGATCGCCTTCAAGGTGCCCACATCTTTACCAAACTGGACTTAAGAGGTGCTTATAATCTCATCCGCATCAGGGAGGGGGACGAATGGAAAATTGCATTTAACACTAGAGATGGACACTTTGAGTATCTGGTCATGCCCTTTGGCCTGTGCAACGCCCCTGCCGTCTTCCAAGACTTTGTTAATGAAATTTTTCGTGATCTCTTATATTCCTGTGTTGTTGTGTATCTGGACGATATTCAGATTTTTTCTGGCAACTTAGAGGAACACCGCCAGCATGTCCACATGGTTCTTCAGAGACTTCGAGACAATCAACTTTATGCCAAAATGGAGAAATGTCTGTTTGAATGTCAATTTCTTCCTTTCCTAGGATACTTGGTTTCTGGCCAGGGACTACAAATGGACCCAGATAAACTCTCTGCCGTCTTAGATTGGCCACGCCCCTCCGGACTCCGTGCTATCCAACATTTTTTGGGGTTCGCCAATTATTACAGACAATTTATTCCTCATTTTTCCACTATTGTGGCTCCTATCGTGGCTTTAACCAAGAAGAATGCCAATCCTAAGTCATGGCCTCCTCAAGCGGAAGACGCATTTAAACGGCTCAAGTCTGCCTTTTCTTCTGCTCCCGTGCTCTCCAGACCTGACCCATCTAAACCCTTCCTATTGGAGGTTGATGCCTCCTCAGTGGGAGCTGGAGCGGTCCTTCTACAAAAAAATTCTTCCGGGCATGCTGTTACTTGTGGTTTTTTTTCTAGGACCTTCTCTCCGGCGGAGAGGAACTACTCCATCAGGGATCGAGAACTACTGGCCATTAAATTGGCACTTGAGGAATGGAGGCATCTGCTGGAGGGATCAAAATTTCCAGTTATCATTTACACCGACCACAAGAATCTCTCCTATCTCCAGTCTGCCCAACGGCTGAATCCTCGCCAGGCCAGGTGGTCTTTGTTCTTTGCCCGTTTTAACTTTGAAATTCATTTTCGCCCTGCCGACAAGAACATTAGGGCCGATGCTCTCTCTCGTTCCTCGGATGCTTCGGAAGTAGAGGTCTCTCCGCAACACATCATTCCTCCTGACTGTCTGATCTCCACTTCTCCAGCCTCCATCAGGCAAACTCCTCCAGGGAAGACCTTCGTTTCTCCACGCCAACGTCTCGGGATTCTCAAATGGAGTCACTCCTCCCACCTCGCTGGCCATGCGGGCATCAAAAAGTCTTTGCAACTCATCTCTCGCTTCTATTGGTGGCCGACTCTGGAGACGGATGTTGTTGATTTTGTGCGGGCCTGTACTGTCTGTGCCCGGGATAAGACTCCTCGCCAGAAGCCTGCTGGTCTCCTTCATCCTCTGCCTGTCCCCGAACAGCCTTGGTCTCTGATTGGTATGGACTTTATTACAGACTTACCCCCATCCCGTGGCAACACTGTTGTTTGGGTGGTCGTTGATCGATTTTCCAAGATGGCACATTTTATTCCTCTTCCTGGTCTTCCTTCAGCGCCTCAGTTGGCAAAACAATTTTTTGTACACATTTTTCGTCTTCACGGTTTGCCCACGCAGATCGTCTCGGATAGAGGCGTCCAATTTGTGTCAAAATTCTGGAGGGCTCTCTGTAAACAACTCAAGATTAAATTAAACTTCTCTTCTGCTTATCATCCTCAATCCAATGGGCAAGTAGAAAGAATTAACCAGGTCCTGGGTGACTATTTACGGCATTTTGTTTCCTCCCGCCAGGATGACTGGGCAGATCTTCTACCATGGGCCGAATTCTCGTACAACTTCAGAGTCTCTGAATCTTCTTCTAAATCCCCATTTTTCGTGGTGTACGGCCGTCACCCTCTTCCCCCCCTCCCTACTCCCTTGCCCTCTGGTTTGCCCGCTGTGGATGAAGTGACTCGTGATCTTTCCACCATATGGAAAGAGACCCAAAATTCTCTTTTACAGGCTTCATCTCGCATGAAAAAGTTTGCCGATAAGAAAAGAAGAGCTCCCCCCATTTTTGCTCCCGGAGACAAGGTATGGCTCTCCGCTAAATATGTCCGCTTCCGTGTCCCCAGCTACAAACTGGGACCACGCTATCTTGGTCCTTTCAAAATCTTGTGCCAAATTAATCCTGTCTCTTACAAACTTCTTCTTCCTCCTTCTCTTCGTATTCCTAATGCCTTTCATGTCTCTCTTCTTAAACCACTCATCATCAACCGTTTCTCTCCCAAACTTGTTTCTCCCACTCCTGTTTCCGGTTCCTCTGACATCTTCTCCGTAAAGGAGATACTGGCCTCCAAGACGGTCAGAGGGAAAAAAATTTTTTTGGTCGATTGGGAGGGCTGTGGTCCTGAAGAGAGATCCTGGGAACCTGAGGACAACATCCTAGACAAAAGTCTGGTCCTCAGGTTCTCAGGCTCCAAGAAGAGGGGGAGACCCAAGGGGGGGGGTACTGTTACGCCGAGCGCTCCGGGTCCCCGCTCCTCCCCGGAGTGCTCGCCACATCCTCGCTACTGCAGCGCCCCGGTCAGATCCACTGACCGGGTGCGCTGCGATACCGCCTCCAGCCGGGATGCGATTCGCGATGCGGGTGGCGCCCGCTCGCGATGCGCACCCCGGCTCCCGTACCTGACTCGCTCTCCGTCGGTCCTGTCCCGGCGCGCGCGGCCCCACTCCCTAGGGAGCGCGCGCGCCGGGTCTCTGCGATTTAAAGGGCCACTGCGCCACTGATTGGCGCAGTTGTTCTAATTAGTGTGTTCACCTGTGCACTCCCTATGTATACCTCACTTCCCCTGCACTCCCTCGCCGGATCTTGTTGCCATTGTGCCAATGAAAGCGTTTCCTTGTGTGTTCCTAGCCTGTGTTCCAGACCTCCTGCCGTTGCCCCTGACTACGATCCTTGCTGCCTGCCCCGACCTTCTGCTACGTCCGACCTTGCTCTTGTCTACTCCCTTGTACCGCGCCTATCTTCAGCAGTCAGAGAGGTTGAGCCGTTGCTAGTGGATACGACCTGGTTACTACCGCCGCTGCAAGACCATCCCGCTTTGCGGCGGGCTCTGGTGAATACCAGTAGTAACTTAGAACCGGTCCACTAGCACGGTCCACGCCAATCCCTCTCTGGCACAGAGGATCCACCTCCTGCCAGCCGAATCGTGACAATCCCATTGTCGCTCCTTCCCTTCTGAGCCCTCTACTGTGCCCCCCGAACACTTGACATACACAAATGAGGTATTTCCATACTCGAGAGAAATTGGGTTATAATTTTGGGGGTCTTTTTCTCCTTTTACCCCTTGTAAAATGTCAAAAACTGGGTCTACAAGAACATGCGAGTGTAAAAAATGAATATTTTGAATATTCTCCTTCACTATGCTGCTATTCCTGTGAAACACCTAAAGGGTTAACAAACTTACTGAATGTCATTTTGAATACTTTGAGGGGTGCAGTTTTTATAATGGTGTAATTTATGGGGTATTTCTAATATGAAGGCCCTTCAAATCCACTTCAAAACTGAACTGGCCCCTGAAAAATTCAGATTTTGAAAATTTTGTGAAAAATTGGAAAATTGCTTCTGAACTTTTAATCCCTCTGATGTTTTCCAAAAGTAAAAACATCTCAACTTTATGATGCAAATATATAGTAGACATATTGTATTTGTAAATCAATATATAATTTATTTGGAATGTCTGATTTCCTTACAAGCAGAGAGCTTCAAAGTTAGAAAAATGCTAAATTTTCAATTCTTTCATCAAATTTTGGAACTTTTCACCAAGAAATGATGCAAGTATCGACAAAAATTTACCACTAACATGAAGTAGAATATGTCACGAAAAAACTATCTCGGAATCAGAATGAAAAGTAAAAATATCCCAGAGTTATTAATGCTTAAAGTGACAGTGATCAGAATTGCAAAAAATGCTCCCGTCCTTAGGGTTATAATGGGCTCCGTCCCCAAGGAGTTAAGAGGGAAAAACATGATATATATTTAACCCCAACCTAAATGTACCTTATTTTTATTTTCTACCTAAGGTACATAAAGACCGAAAAAAATACATCAGAGGAACGTCATTTTGGAGGCAATTAAAGGAGTAGTCCAGTGCTGAAAAACATCCCCTATCCCAAGGGTAAGGGATAAGTTTCAGATTGCGGGGGAGGGGTCTGACCACTGGGGGCCCCCGCGATCTCCTGTACGGGGCCCTGGCTATGGCAGAGCCAGAGATTGCCAAAGGCAGAGCTGCATCAGTCCCCCCAAACATTTGAGTTCCTGGATTTAAATATCTATATTCCGGATGGCTGTTTGCATACTGCCACCTATTTTAAGGAACTACCTCGACTTCAACAGTTGCCATCGGAAACAATGGAAGAAGAACATTCCATTAAGTCAAATGAAAAGAATCCGGAGGAATTGTTCTTCCACACAAAAATGCCAGCAACAACTAGATAACCTGGAGAATCGTTTTAAACAAAAAGTGTATCCCAAACCCCTTATACAAGGAGCACGCCAGAGAGTGGACGAATTAGAACAAAGTGCTTGCTTGAAAAATAATAAGCAGGGTAATGCAGAGGGAGGTTATAATGATTCTGGTTTTCTAACTACCGTATATACTCGAGTATAAGCCGACCCGAATATAAGCCGAGGCCCCTAATTTCACTATAAGCCTAGGGTGGGAAATACATCATCCCCCCATGTAATCATCCAGACCCCCGTCATTATCCCCCCCCCCCTTCATCATCACCGCGTGTCAATCCCTTCATCAGTGGTTTTCAACCTGCGAACCTCTAGATGTTGCAAAACTACAACCTCCAGCATGCCGGGACAGCCATCGGCTGTCTGGGCATGCCGGGATTGTAGTTTTGAAACCTCTGGAGGTCCGCAGGTTGAAGACCACTGCGGCCTTCATCATCATCCCCCCCTTCATCATCATCCCCCCCTTAATCATCATCACCGCCTGTCAATCCCTTCATCAGTGGTCTTCAACCTGCGGACCTCCAGATGTTGCAAAACCACAACTCCCAGCATGCCCGGACAGTCCGGGAATGCTGGGAGTTGTAGTTTTAAAACCTCTGGAGGTCCGCAGGTTGAAGACCACTGTGGCCTTTTTGTTTTGTACTCACCTCCCCTTGGCAGGAAGTTAGGGTGAGCTGGTCCTAGTGATGTTGCCTTGACGACGACGCACAGGGACGTTGTGCATGAAGAGGGCCCTCCGGTGAAAATGGACAGCCCGGAATGACTATCCCTCCCCACCGGACGGTCCCTGCAGCATAGATGGCCCGGACCAGCTCACCCTAACTGGGGGAGGTGAGTACAAAACAAAAGAGGGGGGGGGGGCCTGGATGATGACGAAGGCCGAAGTGGTCTTCAACCTGCGGACCTCTAGATGTTTCAAAACTACAACACCCAGCATGCCCAGACAGCCGATGGCTGTCTGGGCATGCTGGGAGTTGTAGTTTTACAACATCTGGAGGTCCGCAGGATGAAGAACACTGAAAAGGGATTGACAGGCGGAGAGATCACTCGAGTATAAGCCGAGGGGGGCGTTTTCAGCAAGAAGAATGGTGCTGAAAAACTCGGCTTATACTCGAGTAAATACGGTAGGTATTACACATCACACACCAATATTTTTTTTACATTTTTTTTATTTTTTTGTATAGGTAATATCACCAGCTCATATTATTTTTTTGTATAGGTAATATTACCAGCTCATATTATTTTTTTTATGGTTTTCCCGTGTCCTGTGCAGTATCTCTCCCAGAAGTCCACTTGATGGCCCCCGTGGTGGTCTACACCCCGAAGTCATCAATTCTTACTCTAAGAGAGAGTTTGCAGCTGTTCCTGGAGACGGTTAACATTAACCTCTGCATGGTGGAATAATAGGTCACGATGTTTATCAGGATCAGTAGAAGCATCACCCACTCGATGATTATGGTGGTGATTTCACGGATCTCGTCCCAGTCTTCATCATCATAGAATAATTCCTGTAATGTTTTATATCCAAAGTAGAAAATTGCGCAGGTAAAAGTCAGGCCACAGCAGGTGCATCTACTATGGTGGATGACTTTGTTTGCTCCTGGTAATTTATACATCTGGATGGACTGCCCAAGGTAGTATAAGGCTTCACATGTAATGGAAATTACCGTGCTGACAAAGTGTATCCTGGGATATTCTTCGGGGGACAATACATGCATGACAGCTGTACCAAAACAGGAGGCCCACACAATGGCGAGCAGGATCCTCTGGATCAGGACCTGATGACCCCTGAACTCTTCAGTATGCATAACCATATACTTATAAATAAGAAAGGTTAGTACCAAAGTGCCAATGGATGTCCCTATGAAACCAATTCTCAATAATATGTTTTCGGGAAAGAAATTTCCCACGTCACTGTGAAGGAAAAGAAACCAATGTTATTGTGGATATTTCCTCACTCCCAACCCATGAAATAAGAATCTTGTGCTTGTTTATCTTACCTGATGTGCATCAGTGGCGAGGCGGCATGGCCGAGGACGACCGTCACGATGTAGCTGGTGGCAAGCCAGGCCGCACACCAAAACGCCAACAGAAGGGGGACGAACCCCAAACCTTTTAGCTCCATCTCAGTCAAGAAGAAGAAATAGAAGTTGCTAATCGCACTGTAACAATCTACAGAATGAAGGCTCGGGCGGCTGTCAGTGGAATGTCAGGACTCCAGCTGTCTATGACATCACATGTCTGATGTCACGATGACTGCTTGTTTCTTAGAGCTGCCATGATTTAGTATCTGCTATGGACATAACCTGATGTTTCTACTATGGACCTTACAGACCCCAGAACCCAAGTAATTAGCGCAGGGGCTCCATTTTGATCATCTCATATTTCACATTATTTGAGTTCCAGGGCTCAGATACATTTGCACCCTCTATAGCAGTGGTCTCTAAGCTGTGAACCCCCAACCGCTGCAAAACCACAACTCCCAGCATGCCCGGACAGCAACTTTGCATAAGGAAATAGTCTAATTAAACTTTTCTTATATATAGACTCCCCGACATCTCCAAGGATAAGCATCTAAGGGTCTCGTTCGATCTTAATATTATACCTTTTTTCAATAACATCGATGATTCCAAAATGTATGAATATAGGAATAATTCCATATAAGATACAAAAAGTTAGCATCCTCCATCTGACATTTTGGACAGCTTGCATCCTGTCTGAGGCCCATACGCTTCAATCCCCATGGAGTATAATACATCCTATACAAAATCTTAGACTGTACCATTACATGGGCCTTATTATATCATGTACATTTCATGTTTACAATGGCTCTGCCCCATGAATCTGAATATAAACCCTCCCAAGTCCCTTTCCCATCTAACCTTGATAGCATCAACATTTTATACATTTTTGTCATGGGTTTAGGGACATGGGGCCCTCTCATTAATTCAACAAGGGGATGTGAATGTTCTCTCCTGAACTCTCCTTTTATTGATTTATGATCTGCGTTACTTATTTGTAAAAAACAATTGTGGTGCCTTGGTGGGGATGTAGGGTAGTTGGGGTGTTGCTGTTGGGGATAATAAAGGGCGCGATAACCCTTGTCACTCGTGACGCCAGGGTGAGGGTTAAATACTGTAAAGTTGCTATGGCCTATCGTCACCCTTCCCAAGAGCGATAGGTGAGTGCGTAATAAATGGATTGTCCACAACCCCTGTTTAACGGAAAACTTGCAGGAACTTTTACTGAAGATTTTCTGAAGCAGGCAATAGCAATAACAGTCCAGATAACAGATTCTATTTCTAGTTGATCAGCAATTGACAGTTGGTTGGGATCAGATAAGCTCAATTTAGCTATTAGAAGATTCTGTAGCACAGATCCGCTGGATTTAGGGGTGTATTTAGGTCCAGTGATCTTGCAGAGAGTAGCGGTGAATGATTGAAGTATAACCGCTTTGGTATAGGCCGAGGCCGCAAGGCTTTGGCCTAGAAAACGTACTTGAAAGTTGCGGAGGTCCTACCTCGTTCAGTGACAGCAACCCAAGAGAGCGAATAATGTCCGCAGCTCCCTTATATGGGCAGGGGCTGGCCGTTTTGGATTGGTCCATAACAACTGTCACTCACTGTTACAAGGCATTGTGGGTGAACATGTGACACAAGAACCACCTAAGGTCCTTCAACATACCATAGAGTTCTAAGTAACGGGTCACATGACCTAAGGTACTGCGACGCCAAACAAGTGAATAATATAATATACATATATACAATGATAATGGTTATAAATATTAACCCCTTAAGGACCGAGGGTTTTTCCATTTTTGCATTTTTGTTTTTTCCTCCTTGCCTTTAAAAAAATCCATATTTTTTGCACCACCAATTCTACTTTGTAATTACGTCAGTCATTCTGCCCAAAAATCTACGCTGAAATGGAAAAAAAAATCATTGTGAGACAAAATTAAAAAAAAAAACGCTGTTTTGTAACTTTTGGTGGCTTCCGTTTCTACGTAGTACATTTTTTGGTAAAAATGACACATTATCTTAATTCTGTAGGTCCATACTATTAAAATGATCCCCTACTTATATAGGTTTGATTTTGTCGTACTTCTGGAAAAAGTCATAACTACATGCAAGAAAATTAATACGTTTAAAATTGTCATTTTCTGATCCCTATAACTTTTTTATTTTTGCGCATATGGGGCAGTATGAGGGCTTAATTTTTGCGCCGTGATCTGAAGTTTTTAGCGGTACCATTTTTGCATTGATAGGACTTATTGATCGCTTTTTATTTATTTTTTCATGATATAAAAAGTGACCAAAAATTCACTATTTTGGATTTAGGAATTTTTTTGCACGTACACCATTGACCATGCGGTTTAATTAACGATATATTTTTATATTTCAGATATTTCCGCACGCGGCGATACCATATATGTTTATTTTTATTTACACTGTGTTTTTTTTTTTTTTATGGGAAAAGGGGGGTGATTCAAACTTTTAATAGGGAAGGTTAAATGATCTTTATTCACTTTTTTTTCCCACTTTTTTTTGCAGTGTTATAGCTCCCATAGGGACCTATAACACTGCACACACTGATCTATTACATTCATCACTGGTTTCTCATAGGAAACCAGTTATCGATGATTCTGCCGCTTGACTGCTCATGCCTTGATCTCGGGCACTGAGCAGTCATTTGGCGATCGGACAGCGAGGAGGCAGGTAAGGAGCCTCCTGCTGTCCTGTAAGCTGTTCGGGATGCCGCGATTTCGCCGCGGCTATCCTGAACAGCCCACTGAGCTAACCAGCATACTTTCACTTTCACTTTAGACGCAGCGTTCAACTTTGAACGCCGCGTCTAAAGGGTTAATAGCGTGCGGCACCGCGATCAATGCCGTGCGCTTGTTACGCCGAGCGCTCCGGGTTCCCGTTCCTCCCCGGAGCGCTCGCTTCTCCCCCTCCGCTGCAGCGCTCCGGTCACGTCCTCTGACCCGGGGCGCTGCGATCCTGCTGCCAGCCGGGATGCGATTCGCGATGCGGGTAGCGCCCGCTCGCGATGCGCACCCCGGCTCCCCTACCTGACTCGCTCCCCGTCTGTTCTGTCCCGGCGCGCGCGGCCCCGCTCCCTAGGGCGCGCGCGCGCCGGGTCTCTGCGATTTAAAGGGCCACTGCGCCGCTGATTGGCGCAGTGGTTCCAATTAGGGTTATCACCTGTGCACTTCCCTATATTACCTCACTTCCCTTGCACTCCCTTGCCGGATCTTGTTGCCTTAGTGCCAGTGAAAGCGTTCCTTGTGTGTCCCTTGCCAGTGTTTCCAGACCTTCTGCCGTTGCCCCTGACTACGATCCTTGCTGCCTGCCCCGACCTTCTGCTACGTCCGACCTTGCTTCTGCCTACTCCCTTGTACCGCGCCTATCTTCAGCAGCCAGAGAGGTGAGCCGTTGCTAGTGGATACGACCTGGTCACTACCGCCGCAGCAAGACCATCCCGCTTTGCGGCGGGCTCTGGTGAATACCAGTAGTGGCTTAGAACCGGTCCACTAGCACGGTCCACGCCAATCCCTCTCTGGCACAGAGGGTCCACTACCTGCCAGCCGGCATCGTGACAGTAGATCCGGCCATGGATCCCGCTGAAGTTCCTCTGCCAGTTGTCGCTGACCTCACCACGGTGGTCGCCCAGCAGTCACAACAGATTGCGCAACAAGGCCAACAGCTGTCTCAACTGACCGTTATGCTACAACAGTTGCTACCACAGCTTCAGCAGTCATCTCCTCCGCCAGCTCCTGCACCTCCTCCGCAGCGAGTGGCCGCTCCTGGGATACGCTTATCCTTGCCGGATAAATTTGATGGGGACTCTAAGTTTTGCCGTGGCTTCCTTTCCCAATGTTCCCTGCATCTGGAGATGATGTCGGACCTGTTTCCCACTGAAAGGTCTAAGGTGGCTTTCGTAGTCAGTCTTCTGTCCGGAAAAGCCCTGTCATGGGCCACACCGCTCTGGGACCGCAATGACCCCGTCACTGCCTCTGTACACTCCTTCTTCTCGGAAATCCGAAGTGTCTTTGAGGAACCTGCCCGAGCCTCTTCTGCTGAGACTGCCCTGTTGAACCTGGTCCAGGGTAATTCTTCCGTTGGCGAGTATGCCGTACAATTCCGTACACTTGCTTCAGAATTGTCCTGGAATAATGAGGCCCTCTGCGCGACCTTCAAAAAAGGCCTATCCAGCAACATTAAAGATGTTCTGGCCGCACGAGAAATTCCTGCTAATCTACATGAACTTATTCACCTAGCCACTCGCATTGACATGCGTTTTTCTGAAAGGCGTCAGGAACTCCGTCAAGATATGGACTCTGTTCGCACGAGGCGTTTCGTCTCCTCGGCTCCTCTCTCCTCTGGTACCCTGCAATCTGTTCCTGTGCCTCCCGCCGTGGAGGCTATGCAGGTCGACCGGTCTCGCCTGACACCTCAAGAGAGGACACGACGCCGTATGGAGAACCTCTGCCTGTACTGTGCTAGTACCGAACACTTCCTGAGGGATTGTCCTATCCGTCCTCCCCGCCTGGAAAGACGTACGCTGACTCCGCACAAAGGTGAGACAGTCCTTGATGTCTACTCCGCTTCTCCACGTCTTACTGTGCCTGTGCGGATGTCTGCCTCTGCCTTCTCCTTCTCTACAGTGGCCTTCTTGGACTCTGGATCTGCAGGAAATTTTATTTTGGCCTCTCTCGTCAACAGGTTCAACATCCCAGTGACCAGTCTCGCCAGACCCCTCTACATCAATTGTGTAAATAATGAAAGATTGGACTGTGCCATACGTTTCCGCACGGAGCCCCTTCTTATGAGCATCGGATCTCATCATGAGAGGATTGAACTTTTGGTCCTCCCCAATTGCACCTCGGAGATTCTCCTTGGACTTCCCTGGCTTCAACTTCATTCCCCAACCCTGGATTGGTCCACTGGGGAGATCAAGAGTTGGGGGTCCTCTTGTTCCAAGAACTGTCTAAAACCGGTTCCCAATAACCCTTGCCGTAACTCTGTGGTTCCTCCAGTAACCGGTCTCCCTAAGGCCTATATGGACTTCGCGGATGTTTTCTGCAAAAAACAGGCTGAGACTCTACCTCCCCACAGGCCTTATGATTGCCCTATCGACCTCCTCCCGGGTACTACTCCACCCCGGGGCAGAATTTATCCTCTCTCTGCCCCAGAGACTCTTGCCATGTCCGAATACGTCCAGGAGAATCTAAAAAAGGGCTTTATCCGTAAATCCTCCTCTCCTGCCGGAGCCGGATTTTTCTTTGTGTCCAAAAAAGATGGCTCCCTACGTCCTTGCATTGACTACCGCGGTCTTAATAAAATCACGGTTAAGAACCGCTACCCCTTACCCCTCATCTCTGAACTCTTTGATCGCCTCCAAGGTGCCCACATCTTCACTAAATTGGACTTAAGAGGCGCCTATAACCTCATCCGCATCAGAGAGGGGGACGAGTGGAAAACGGCATTTAACACCAGAGATGGACACTTTGAGTATCTGGTCATGCCCTTTGGACTGTGCAATGCCCCTGCCGTCTTCCAAGACTTTGTCAATGAAATTTTTCGTGATCTGTTATACTCCTGTGTTGTGGTATATCTGGACGATATCCTAATTTTTTCTGCCAATCTAGAAGAACACCGCCAGCATGTCCGTATGGTTCTTCAGAGACTTCGTGACAACCAACTCTATGCCAAAATTGAGAAATGTCTGTTTGAATGCCAATCTCTTCCTTTTCTAGGATATTTGGTCTCTGGCCAGGGACTACAGATGGATCCAGACAAACTCTCTGCCGTCTTAAATTGGCCACGCCCCTCCGGACTCCGTGCTATCCAACGCTTTTTGGGGTTCGCCAATTATTACAGGCAATTTATTCCACATTTTTCTACCATTGTGGCTCCTATCGTGGCTTTAACCAAGAAAAATGCTGATCCCAAGTCTTGGCCTCCTCAAGCAGAGGACTCCTTTAAACGACTCAAGTCTGCCTTTTCTTCGGCTCCCGTGCTCTCCAGACCTGACCCTTCCAAACCCTTCCTATTGGAGGTTGATGCCTCCTCAGTAGGAGCTGGAGCTGTTCTTCTACAAAAAAATTCTTCCGGGCATGCTGTCACTTGTGGTTTTTTCTCTAGGACCTTCTCTCCAGCGGAGAGGAACTACTCCATCGGGGATCGAGAGCTTCTAGCCATTAAATTAGCACTTGAGGAATGGAGGCATCTGCTGGAGGGATCAAGATTTCCTGTCATTATCTACACCGACCACAAGAACCTCTCCTACCTCCAGTCGGCCCAACGGCTGAATCCTCGCCAGGCCCGGTGGTCTCTGTTCTTTGCCCGATTTAATTTTGAGATTCACTTTCGTCCTGCCGATAAGAACATTAGGGCCGATGCTCTCTCTCGTTCCTCGGATGCCTCAGAAGTTGATCTCCCTCCGCAACACATCATTCCACCTGACTGCCTGATCTCCACTTCTCCTGCCTCCATCAGGCAGACTCCTCCAGGAAAGACCTTTGTTTCTCCACGCCAACGCCTCGGAATCCTCAAATGGGGTCACTCCTCCCATCTCGCAGGTCATGCGGGCATCAAGAAATCTGTGCAACTCATCTCCCGCTTCTATTGGTGGCCGACTCTGGAGACGGATGTTGGGGACTTTGTGCGAGCCTGCACTATCTGTGCCCGGGATAAAACTCCTCGCCAGAAGCCCGCTGGTTTTCTTCATCCTCTGCCTGTCCCCGAACAGCCTTGGTCTCTGATTGGTATGGATTTTATTACTGATTTACCCCCTTCCCGTGGCAACACCGTTATTTGGGTGGTCGTTGATCGATTCTCCAAAATGGCACATTTCATCCCTCTTCCTGGTCTTCCTTCTGCGCCTCAGTTGGCTAAACAATTTTTTGTACACATTTTTCGTCTTCACGGGTTGCCTACGCAGATTGTCTCGGATAGAGGGGTCCAATTCGTGTCTAAATTCTGGAGAGCTCTCTGTAAACAACTCAAGATTAAATTAAATTTTTCCTCTGCATATCATCCCCAGTCCAATGGACAAGTAGAAAGAATTAACCAGATCCTGGGTGATTATTTGCGACATTTTGTTTCCTCCCGCCAGGATGACTGGGCAGATCTCCTTCCATGGGCCGAATTCTCGTATAACTTCAGGGTCTCTGAATCTTCCTCCAAATCCCCATTTTTCGTGGTGTACGGCCGTCACCCTCTTCCCCCCCTCCCTACCCCCTTGCCCTCTGGTCTGCCCGCTGTGGATGAAATTTCTCGTGACCTTTCCATTATATGGAGAGAGACCCAAAATTCTCTCTTACAGACTTCTTCACGCATGAAGAGATTCGCGGATAAGAAAAGAAGAGCTCCCCCCGTTTTTTCCCCTGGAGACAAGGTATGGCTCTCCGCTAAATATGTCCGCTTCCGTGTCCCTAGCTACAAGTTGGGACCACGCTATCTTGGTCCTTTCAAAATTTTGTCTCAAATTAATCCTGTCTCTTATAAACTTCTTCTTCCTCCTTCTCTTCGTATCCCTAATGCCTTTCACGTCTCTCTTCTCAAACCACTCATCCTCAACCGTTTTTCTCCCAAATCTGTTCCTCCCACTCCTGTTTCCGGCTCCTCGGACGTCTTCTCGGTCAAGGAGATTTTGGCTGCCAAAAAGGTCAGAGGGAAAAATTTTTTTTTAGTAGACTGGGAGGGTTGTGGTCCTGAAGAGAGATCCTGGGAACCTGAGGACAACATCCTTGACAAAAGTCTGCTCCTCAGGTTCTCAGGCTCCAAGAAGAGGGGGAGACTCAAGGGGGGGGGTACTGTTACGCCGAGCGCTCCGGGTTCCCGTTCCTCCCCGGAGCGCTCGCTTCTCCCCCTCCGCTGCAGCGCTCCGGTCACGTCCTCTGACCCGGGGCGCTGCGATCCTGCTGCCAGCCGGGATGCGATTCGCGATGCGGGTAGCGCCCGCTCGCGATGCGCACCCCGGCTCCCCTACCTGACTCGCTCCCCGTCTGTTCTGTCCCGGCGCGCGCGGCCCCGCTCCCTAGGGCGCGCGCGCGCCGGGTCTCTGCGATTTAAAGGGCCACTGCGCCGCTGATTGGCGCAGTGGTTCCAATTAGGGTTATCACCTGTGCACTTCCCTATATTACCTCACTTCCCTTGCACTCCCTTGCCGGATCTTGTTGCCTTAGTGCCAGTGAAAGCGTTCCTTGTGTGTCCCTTGCCAGTGTTTCCAGACCTTCTGCCGTTGCCCCTGACTACGATCCTTGCTGCCTGCCCCGACCTTCTGCTACGTCCGACCTTGCTTCTGCCTACTCCCTTGTACCGCGCCTATCTTCAGCAGCCAGAGAGGTGAGCCGTTGCTAGTGGATACGACCTGGTCACTACCGCCGCAGCAAGACCATCCCGCTTTGCGGCGGGCTCTGGTGAATACCAGTAGTGGCTTAGAACCGGTCCACTAGCACGGTCCACGCCAATCCCTCTCTGGCACAGAGGGTCCACTACCTGCCAGCCGGCATCGTGACAGCGCTATTAGCCACGGCCCGACCCGCTATTATAGATCGGGAGCGGACACATGACATTCCAGTACGTCATGTGTCCTTATGGAGTTAACTTACTAAGGGGTGACTAGGGTATAACTAGGGAAGCGGACCCTGACAGTCCTTGGGACTTTGGGGCCCCCCAAACAAGGCACAGTATGAAATACGTGCCAGGACACCACAAACCCCCCTTACTTGAAAAAAGTCGACCCCGACGCCTGTCCCCTAAGGCAGAGGGACTAGGACAAGGACAGAATTATTAAACAGTCTATACATCCTGACAAAATTTTCTTTTAATTTGCCTAGTATTCTTACTAAACAATTATGAAGCTATCTAACATTTAGTCTCTAGCTCCTTAGACATCTTTATAGCTCTTTCTATACATTTATGAGGCTAACTAGACGTTGATAAAGCTCACTAGACATTGATGAAGCTGTCTAACATTTAGTCTCAAGCTCCCTGGATTTTTATACAGAGCTCTCTATACATTTAGTCTCAAGCTGTCTAGACATTTTTGAAATCTCACCACATTTTCTTTTGTTTTGCCACGATGAGTCACCTGTTAGTACACAAAAGTTATATTGGCTTGCCTGAGGCTATCTACCAATAAGTTTAGCCACCAGGGTCTATTGGCTACACGCTTCTTACCTCTAGAACACAACAGTATACCCTTACCTAGGTTACCTTTAGAAATATGTGTTTAATTTTAGCACTCAAGAGCATCTACTGGCCAGGTAGAGCATTTCATACATGTAATAAAGAAAAGAGAGATTAGTGTACCTAACAGTGGCAGGAATAGAATTTCAATAGGCTACAATTCCTAAAGTGTTTCTTGAGTGTGAGACATATTTTTATTTTACTTTGTGTATTGAAGAAGACTGAGATAAGTACATTTAAGTGAGCTATTTGAGGTACTATGTGTGCAAGTACTGCTTAAAAGTTAGTCTTGATACCTTAAGGGTAGTTCACCCTGAGTAGTCCTTTGAGACTCTCGCAACATCACCCCCGGGCTGGCAGGAGTCTCTTCACATAGAGATTCTGCAGAAACTTCAGTCCCCGAGGGACCAGCTTGAAGGCTGGACACAGGAGCAACATCTTCGGTTGGACTGGGAGATTCTCTGAAGTCAGGTAGAGAAGGTGTAGCAGGACTTGGAGTAGCCACAGGAGCAGGACTGGTGCTGGGGGAAGCAACCAATGGTGGCTGACTGGATGGAGCAGCTATTGGTAGCTGGCTGGGCGGAGCAACCAGTGGAGGCTGGCTAGGTGGAGCAACAAGGGGCGGCTGGCTTGCAGCTGAACATGGCATACCCCAAAACATGACAGGTTGGTGAGAAGAGAATAAAGGAACGTCCATACTGGGATGAATTCCTTCTCCTGGTACATATTCCCTGGCTGGCCTGGCTGGAGGAGGAGTAGGGAGAAGTGCAGGAGGAGGGGGTCCCGGTAAGTCTTCCTTCAAGCACACTTTTATTCGGTTTTGGTGGACCACCTGTGGCTCAAACCCTTTTTTCTGTATCTCATACACATCTGTGTCTGGATAAGGAATTGCAGTAATAGTATAGGGTTCCCATAGAGAATCCAGCTCATGAGTTCTTGGGAATTTCCTGAGCCAAACTTTGTCTCCCAGCTGCAGGGGTTGAGCCGAGGCATGCCGACTTTTTTTGCTGTCGGCCCTGGGCTTCGCCCATTTTTTCTCCACAATGTCTCGGGCTTCTTTGATTCTCCTGCGATGTTCAGAGACCCAGTCCTGCAAGACTTGAGGGGAGTTATTGAAAGGGGCCTGTAGCCCAAAAGTTCTGTCCTTCGACAATTTACCATGTCTTCCCATTATGAGAAAGAAGGGGGTATACCCTGTAGAACAATGAGTGTTGTTGTAGATTTCCAATAACTCAGGCAGTAGTCGGGGCCACTCTTCGTGTTTCGAGACAGAAGCTGCTCGGAGCATATGGATAAACACCTGGTTGATCCTTTCACAGAGCCCATTTCCTTGAGGATGGTAAGCTATCGTTCCGAGCTTCTTACAATCATGCAGCTGGCAGAGTTCCTGGAACAACTGAGCTTCGAAGGCCGTCCCTCGATCAGTGAGGACTGCTTCGGGACACCCCAAGGGCTGGATCCAGTGGCTGTAGAAGAGTTATGCTGCCGTCTTGGCGGTCAGATCCTTGACGGGAACAACAACCACCCACTTAGAGTAATGTTCCACCATGGTCAAGGCATAGCAATAGCCAGATCCAGTGGGGGTCAGCTTCACATGGTCAAGGGCAACCATTTGATTAGGCCTCTCAGTATGGATGGGGTGCAAGGGTGCTCTTGCATCTTTTTTGGGGTTCCTGATGACATTGCACGTGGTGCATTCAGCACACCATATTTCGATGTCTCCTCGCATTCCTATCCAATAAAATCTTCGGCGAATAGTGGCCTCTGTCCAATGGATTCCAAAATTCCCCGACTGGTCGTGATATGCATTCAGGACCATAGCTGCATCTCTTCTGGGGATTACAATTTGATGCACCCGTTCTCCAGACACCGGGTCCAATGAGTTTCTGTATTGCAGCCCCTTATGGAGGAATAGGCGATTTCGCTGTCGCCACAACTGTCTCAGTTCAAAGTCCCCTTGCTGCTTGTGGAGTCGAGTGGGCACCTTCTTGTGGAGGCAGTAATTCAAGAGGTCCCCTATGACCCAGCTTTCATCCTGCAGAGTCTTCCACGTGTATTGGTCTTCAGGGACTTTCAGAGGTCCGGGTTCGTCACCCTCTTGGGCTGTTAGAGCATTCTGGCTCATGAACCGTTGGTAGAAGGGTGGCATTTCCACATCTTCCCATTCGTCCCCTGCAGGGGGTTCTTCACCTGGGGCCATCCGGGAGAGAGCATCCGCATTGACATTGGATTTTCCACTGCAGTACTTAATACTGAAGCTATAATTGGCCAACCGGGAGACCCAGCACTGTTCAATAGCCCCCAACTTAGCAGCGTTCAAGTGGGCCAAGGGATTGTTGTCCGTATAGACCGTGAAGGGGGTGGCCGCCAGATAATCCTTGAATTTTTCAGTGATGGCCCAGACCAGGGCCAAGAGCTCCAACTTGAAAGAGCTATAGTTGTCATCGTTCCTTTCCGCGCCTCGAAGATGACAGCTGGCGTAGGCTATTACCCTCTCTTTACCATCTTGGAGGTGAGATAAGATGGCTCCCAGTCCTTCGAAACTGGCCTTAGTTTATAAGCGGAACGGCTTACCGTAGTCAGGATAGGCCAAGATAGGAGGTTCTGTAAGAAGGTACTTTAAAGCTCGGAAGGCAGTTTCTTGGTCTTCAGCCCATTGTGTCGGGAGCCTCCCATTATAATTTTCCTTGGCAGTACCCCTCAGTAAGGCAGTCAAGGGGCCAGCAATTTGTGCAAAGTGAGGGATGAAAAGTCGGTAGTAGCCGGCAAATCCCAGGAAACTTATGACGTCTCGTACTGTCTTGGGTGTAGGCCGGTTCCTCACAGCACTTATTTTCTGGGGGTCAGGTTGGACACCATCGGCACTTACGACATGTCCTAGATAGTGCACTTGTGGCTTTAACAGGTGACACTTGGATGGCTTGACCTTCAGTCCTTGCCGTCTAAGGACCTGGAAAACTTCTCTTTTTTTTTAAATCTGATATTTTTATTAAGATCTTAAACATACAGGACCCTGACCCATTCCAAAAATCTGCCACCCAAACCTCTCCATCGCCGGCCTGAGGTAGCTACAATCTACCCTGTCGAAGGCCTTCATGGCATCTATCGACAGGATGGATCGGAGCCCCTACTCCGGCATATGAATATTAGCAGACAGCTTAATCAAATTATCATGACTATTTCGGCTCGGTACAAAGCCGGTTTGGTCAGTAGCAATAATATTGTTACAAACCTTTGCCAATCTCATTGCCAAAACCTTGGCAATAGTTTTGGCATCTGAATTTAATAGAGAGATGGGTCTATATGAATCAGCTGAAAGAAGGTTCTTTCCCTTTTTTAACAGCAGAATTATGTTTGCTTCACGCATAGTCAATGGGAGAGACCTACTAATACAGGATTTTATTACAAGCAAGAGGCGAGTATTATAGTGCCAAATCTTTCTTTTAGTGAAAAAACAGCAGCAAAAGAGTTAACGGAAAAAAGAAGAGAAAAAACACAGGTGAACGCAGGTGATAGCAGGTAGGTAATCAGCAAGGTATCCACCAATCAGCACACGGCATAGGTTATAAGAGGTATAGGTGTTCCTTAACCCCTTAAAGGGGTTATCCAGGGAAAAACTTTTTCTTTAAATATCAACTGGCTCCATAAAGTTAAACAGATTTGTAAATTACTTCTATTAAAAAATCTTAATCCTTTCAGTACTTATGAGCTTCTGAAGTTTAGGTTGTTATTTTCTGTCTAAGTAATCTCTGATGACACGTGTCTCGGTAACCGCCCAGTTTAGAAGAGGTTTGCTATGGGAATTTGCTTCTAAACTGGGCGGTTCCCACGAGATTCTCTCTCTGTCCCTCTCTCCACTATTCAGCATTACGCGCCCGGTACCTCACAGGCTCCTCAGACTGCCGTGTCATTGGAGTCTTCAGATTCTCAGTATTTTCTCCAACTAGTTGTTTCTCTTTACTCATTTAGCCCTCTGGTTTTCCAATAGTCTCTTGCTGGACAAATATTAACCCCTTAAGGACCCAGCCATTTTACACCTTAGGACCCAGCCATTTTTTGCACATCTGACCACTGTCATTTTAAACATTAATAACTCTGGAATGCTTTTATTTATCATTCTGATTCCGAGACTTTTTTCGTGACATATTCTACTTTAACATAGTGGTACATTTTTTTGGTAACTTGCATCCTTTCCTGGTGAAAAATCCCAAAATTTAAATGAAAAATTTGAAAATTTTTCATTTTTCTAACTTTGAAGCTCTCTGCTTGTAAGGAAAATGGATATTCCAAATAATTTTTTTTATTCACATATACAATATGTTCACTTTATGTTTACATCATAAAATTTACATGTTTTTACTTTTGGAAGACACCAGAAGGCTTCAAAGTTCAGACGCAATTTTCCAATTTTTCACAAAATTTCTAAATCGCAATTTTTCAGGGACCAGTTCAGGTTTGAAGTGGATTTGAAGGGTCTTCATCTTAGAAATACCCCACAAATGATCCCATTATAAAAATTGCACCCCTCAAAGTATTCAAAATGACATTCAGTCAGCATTTTAACCCTTTAGGTGTTTCACAGGAATAGCAGCAAAGTGAAGGAAAAAATTCACAATTTTCATTTTTTACACTCGCATGTTCTTGTAGACCCAATTTTTTTTATTTTTACAAGGGGTAAAAGGAGAAAATGTATACTTATATTTGTAGCCCAATTTCTCTCGAGTAAGCACATACCTCATATGTTTATGTAAAGTGTTCGGCGGGCGCAGTAGAGGGCTCAGAAGCGAAGGAGCGAAAAGGGGATTTTGGAGAGTACGTTTTTCTGAAATGGTTTTTGGGGGATATGTTGCATTTAGGAAGCCCCTATGGTGCCAGAACAGGAAAAAAAACACATGGCATACAATTTTGGAAACTAGACCCCTTGAGGAACGTAACAAGGAATAAAGTGAGCCTTAATACCCCACAGGTGTTTCACGACTTTTGCATGTAAAAAAAGAAAAAGAAAATTTCACTAAAGTGTGTGTTTCCCCCCAAATTTCACATTTTTGCAAGAGTTAATAGCAGAAAATACCCCCCAAAATTTGTAACCCCATCTCTTCTGAGTATGGAGGTACCCCATAAGTTGACCTGAAGTGCACTACGGGCGAACTACAATGCTCAGAAGAGAAGGAGTCATATTTGGCTTTTTGAGAGCAAATTTTGCTCGGGGGCATGTCGCATTTAGGAAGCCCCTATGGTGCCAGGACAGCAAGAAATACCCACATGGCATACCATTTTGGAAACTAGACCCCTTCAGGAACGTAACAAGGAATAAAGTGAGCCTTAATACCCCACAGGGGTTTCACGACTTTTGCATACGTAAAAAAAAAAAATGTTTATTTTCACTAAAATGTGTGTTTCCCCCCCAAATTTCACATTTTTGCAAGGGTTAATAGCAGAAAATACCCCCCAAAATTTGTAACTCCATCTCTTCCGAGTATGGAGGTACCCCATAAGTTGACCTTAAGCGCACTACGGGCGAACTACAATGCTCAAGAGAAAGAGTCATATTTGGCTTTTTGAGAGCAAATTTTGGGGGGGCATGTCGCATTTAGGAAGCCCTTATGTTGCCAGGACAGCAAAATAACCCCCACATGGCATACCATTTTTGAAAGTAGACCCCTTGAGGAACATTACAAGGGGTACAGTGAGCATTTACCCCCCACTGGTGTCTGTCAAATCTTTGGAAAAGTGGGCTGTACAAAATTTTTAATGTGCACAGCCCACTGTTCCAAAGATTTGTCAGACACCAGTGGGGTGTCAATTCTCACTGCACCCCTAGTTTCCGAAATGGGGTCACATGTGTTTTTTTTTTTTTTGCGTTTGTCAAAACCTCTGTAACAATCAGCCACCCCTGTGCAAATCACCTCAAATGTACATGGTGCACTCTCCCTTCTGGGCCTTGTTGTGCGCCCCCAGAGCACTTTTTGCCCACACATGGGGTATCTCCATAGTCGGGAGAAATTGCATTACAAATTTTGGGGGGCTTTTTCCCTTTTACCTCTTGTCAAAATGAAAAGTATAGGGCAACACCAGCATGTTATTGTAAATTTTTGTATTTTTTTACACTAACATGCTGTAGCATGATGTAGACCCCAACTTCACCTTTTCATAAGGGGTGAAAGTAGAAAAAGCCCCCCAAAATTTGTTAGGCCCTAAACTGTTGCCTTGAAATACGACAGGGCTCCAAAGTGAGAGCGCCATGTGCATTTGAGGCCTGAATTAGGGATTTGCATAGGGGTGGACATAGGGGTATTCTACGCCAGTGATTCCCAAACAGGGTGCCTCCAGCTGTTGCAAAACTCCCAGCATGCTTGGACAGTCAACGGCTGTCCGGCAATACTGGGAGTTGTTGTTTTGCAACAGCTGGAGGCTCCATTTTGAAAACAGTGGCGTACCAGACGTTTTTCATTTTTATTGGGGAGGGGGGCTGTGTAGGTGTATGTGTATATGTAGTATTTTTTACTTTTTATTTTATGGTAGTGTAGTGTAGTGTTTTTAGGGTGCAGTCACATGGGTGGGGGATTACAGCGAGTTTCCCGCTGCGAGTTTGAGCACCGCACAAAATTTGCTGCATCGCAAACTTGCAGCCTGATACTCACTGTAAGCCCCTGCCCATGTGAATGTACCCTGTATTGATCTGTATTGATCCCGGCACCTGAGGGGTTAATGGCGGGTCCCTGGCTGCGATCAGCAGCTGCGATCAGCAGCCGGGATCAGCCGCGCATGACACGGGCATCGCTCCGATGCCCGCAGTTATGCACAGGACGTAAATGTACGTCCTGGTGCGTTAAGTACCACCTCACCAGGACGTACATTTATGTCCTGCGTCCTTAAGGGGTTAAATAAAATAATTTTTCCAATGTGTTTTTTTTAATGAATTTTCAGGGTTAGTAGTGGAAGCTTGTCTTATTGACTGAATCCATTACTAAGCCAGGGCTTAGCGCTAGCCCCAAAAACAGCTAGCGCTAACCCCCAATTATTACCCCGGTACCCACCGCCACAGGGGTGCCGGGAAGAGCCGGTACCAACAGGCCCGGAGCGTCAAAAATGGTGCTCCTGGGCCTAGGCGGTAACAGGCTGGCGTTATTTAGGCTGGGGAGGGCCAGTAACAATGGTCCCCGCCCACTCTGGTAACATCAGGCTGTTGCTGTTTGGATGGTATTGTGCTGAGAATGAAAATACGGGGAACCCTATACGTTTTTTTTTTGTTTTTATTTAAATAGTTGTAGTTCTGTAACATCTGTCCCTTTTGAAAATTGCTTCTCTACTTTGAAGCCCTCTAATTTAAAAAAAAAAGCAAAAATATGTCCATTTTATGATGCCAACATAAAGTGAACATATTGTACTTGTGAAGAAAAATAAAATTTATTGTGAATATCAATTTTCCTTACAAGTAGAGAGCTTCAAAGTTAGAAGAATGCAAAATTTTCAAAATTTTCATTAAATTTGGGGATTTTTCACCAAAAAAGGATGCAAGTAACGCCGAAAATTTACCACCAAAATAAAATAGAATATGTCACGAAAAAACAATCTCAGAATCAGAATATTCGGTAAAAGTGTTTTCGCGTTATTAATTCGTAAAGTGACGGTGGTCAGAATTGCGAAAAAGGGCCCAGTCCTTAAGGTGAAAAAGGGTTGCGTCCTTAAGGGGTTAAGAAACACCTTATTTTCCGTCCGCCAATACAAAATTCTCTAATAGTGCCCCTCCCGAGACTAGACTCTGGATCCGCCCCTGGTTGTGGTTAAACTTTACTTTCATGGAAAAGTTTCTGAGTTGCCCATAGCAACCAATCAGATTGCTTCCTTCATTTTTCAGAGGCCTTTTCAAAAATGAAAGAAGCAATCTGATTGGTTGCTATGGGCAACAGCACAACTCTTCATCTGCACTAGTTTTGCTGAATCTTCCCCATAGAGGAAGATTTATCAAAACCCAAAACCTGTCCAGAGGAAAAGTTTCTGAGTTGCCCATAGCAACCAATCAGATCGCTTCTTTAATTTTTCATAGGCTTTTTCAAGAATAAAAGAAGCAATCTGATTGGTTGCTATGGGCATCTCAGCAGCTTTTCCACTGGTCAGGTTTTGATAAATCTCTCTCTATGGGGAGATTCATCAAAACCAGTGTAGAGGAAGAGTTATGCAGTTGCCCATAGCAACCAATCAGATTGCTTCTTTCATTTTTGAAAAGACCTCTGAAAAATGAAGGAAGCAATCTGATTGGTTGCTTTGGGCAACTCAGAAACTTTTCCAGAAATGGAGGATGCTAACTTTTTGTATCTTATATGGAATTATTCCTATATTCATACATTTTGGAATCATCGATCTTATTGAAAAAAGGTATAACATTAAGATCGAACGAGACCCTTAGATGCTTATCCTTGGAGATGTCGGGGAGTCTATATATAAGAAAAGTTTAATTAGACTATTTCCTTATGCAAAGGTGCTGTCCGGGCATGCTGGGAGTTGTGGTTTTGCAGCGGTTGGGGGTTCACAGCTTAGAGACCACTGCTATAGAGGGTGCAAATGTATCCGAGCCCTGGAACTCAAATAATGTGAAATATGAGATGATCAAAATGGAGCCCCTGCACTAATTACTTGGGTTCTGGGGTCTGTAAGGTCCATAGTAGAAACATCAGGTTCTGTCCATAGCAGATACTAAATCATGGCAGCTCTAAGAAACAAGCAGTCATCGTGACATCAGACATGTGATGTCATAGACAGCTGGAGTCCTGACATTCCACTGACAGCCGCCCGAGCCTTCATTCTGTAGATTGTTACAGTGCGATTAGCAACTTCTATTTCTTCTTCTTGACTGAGATGGAGCTAAAAGGTTTGGGGTTCGTCCCCCTTCTGTTGGCGTTTTGGTGTGTGGCCTGGCTTGCCACCAGCTACATCGTGACGGTCGTCCTCGGCCATGCCGCCTCGCCACTGATGCACATCAGGTAAGATAAACAAGCACAAGATTCTTATTTCATGGGTTGGGAGTGAGAAAATATCCACAATAACATTGGTTTCTTTTCCTTCACAGTGACGTGGGAAATTTCTTTCCCGAAAACATATTATTGAGAATTGGTTTCATAGGGACATCCATTGGCACTTTGGTACTAACCTTTCTTATTTATAAGTATATGGTTATGCATACTGAAGAGTTCAGGGGTCATCAGGTCCTGATCCAGAGGATCCTGCTCGCCATTGTGTGGGCCTCCTGTTTTGGTACAGCTGTCATGCATGTATTGTCCCCCGAAGAATATCCCAGGATACACTTTGTCAGCACGATAATTTCCATTACATGTGAAGCCTTATACTACCTTGGGCAGTCCATCCAGATGTATAAATTACCCGGAGCAAACAAAGTCATCCACCATAGTAGATGCACCTGCTGTGGCCTGGCTTTTACCTGCGCAATTTTCTACTTTGGATATAAAACATTACAGGAATTATTCTATGATGATGAAGACTGGGACGAGATCCGTGAAATCACCACCATAATCATCGAGTGGGTGATGCTTCTACTGATCCTGATAAACATCGTGACCTATTATTCCACCATGCAGAGGTTAATGTTAACCGTCTCCAGGAACAGCTGCAAACTCTCTCTTAGAGTAAGAATTGATGACTTCGGGGTGTAGACCACCACGGGGGCCATCAAGTGGACTTCTGGGAGAAATACTGCACAGGACACGGAAAAACCATTAAAAAAATAATATGAGCTGGTGATATTACCTATACAAAAAAATAAAAAAACATAAAAGAAAAATATTGGTGTGTGATGTGTAATACCTACCGTATATACTCGAGTATAAGCCGAGTTTTTCAGCACCATTTTTCGTGCTGAAAACGCCCCCCTCGGCTTATACTCGAGTGATCTCTCCGCCTGTCAATCCCTTTTCAGTGGTCTTCAACCTGCAGACCGCCAGATGTTGTAAAACTACAACTCCCAGCATGCCCAGACAGCCATCAGCTGTCTGGGCATGCTGGGTGTTGTAGTTTTTAAACCTCTGGAGGTCCGCAGGTTGAAGACCACTTCGGCCTTCGTCATCATCCAGGCCCCCCCCCCCCTCTTTTGTTTTGTACTCACCCCCCCCCCCCCCCCACAGCGGGAAGTTAGGGTGAGCTGGTCCGGGCCATCTATGCTGCAGGGACCATCCGGTGGGGAGGGATACTCGTTCCGGGCTGTCCATTTTCACTGGAGGGCCCTCTTCATGCACAACGTCCCTGTGCGTCGTCGTCAAGGCAACATCACTAGGACCAGCTCACCCTAACTTCCTGCCAAGGGGAGGTGAGTACAAAACAAAAAGGCCACAGTGGTCTTCAACCTGCGGACCTCCAGAGGTTTCAAAACTACAACTCCCAGCATGCCCGGACAGCCGATAGCTGTCTGGACATGCTGGGAGTTGTGGTTCTGCAACATCTGGAGGTCCGCAGATTGAAGACCACTGATGAAGGGATTGACAGGCGGTGATGATGAAAGGGAGGGGGATGATGATTAAGGGGGGGATGATGATGAAGGCCGCAGTGGTATTCAACCTGCGGACCTCCAGAGGTTTCAAAACTACAACTCCCAGCATGCCCGGACAGCCGATAGCTGTCTGGGCATGCTGGGAGTTGTGGTTCTACAACATCTGGAGGTCCGCAGGTTGAAGACCACTGATGAAGGGATTGACAGGCGGTGATGATGAAAGGGAGGGGGATGATGATTAAGGGGGGGATGATGATGAAGGCTGCAGTGGTATTCAACCTGCGGACCTCCAGAGGTTTCAAAACTACAACTCCCAGCATGCCCAGACAGCCGATGGCTGTCCGGGCATGCTGGGGGTTGTAGTTTTGCAACATCTAGAGGTCCGCAGGTTGAAAACCACTGATGAAGGGATTGACAGGCGGTGATGATGAAGGGGGGGGGGATGATGACGGGGGTCTGGATGATTACATGGGGGGATGAGGTATTTCCCACCCTAGGCTTATAGTCGAGTCCATTTTTATTTTTATTTTTTTTTGGGGGGGGGGGGGTAAAATTAGGGGCCTCGGCTTATATTCTGGTCGGCTTATACTCAAGTATATACGGTAGTTAGAAAACCAGCACTTTGTTCTAATTCGTCCACTCTCTGGCGTGCTCCTTGTATAAGGGGTTTGGGATACACTTTTTGTTTAAAACGATCCTCCAGGTTATCTAGTTGTTGCCGGCATTTTTGTGTGGAAGAACAATTCCTCCAGATTCTTTTCATTTGACCGAATGGAATGTTCTTCTTCCATTGTTTCCGATGGCAACTGTTAAAGTCGAGGTAGTTCCTTAAAATAGGTGGCAGTATGCAGACAGCCATCCGGAATATAGATATTTAAATCCAGGGACTCAAATGTTTTGGGGGACTGATGCAGCGCTGCCTTTGGCAATCTCTGGCTCTGCCATAGCGCTTTTTTTGAAGGGGCGTGTCGGCTGCCGCTTCGTCTGGTGGTCAACACGCGCTATCTGGCCAGCGAGCCAGGGCCCCGTACAGGAGATCGCGGGGGCCCACCAGCGGTCGGACCCCTCGCAATCTGAAACTTATCCCCTACCCTTGGGATAGGGGATGTTTTTCAGCACTGGACTACTCCTTTAACCCCTTCATGATCCAGCCCATTTTCACCTTCAGGACCTGGGCATTTTTTGCACATCTGACCACTGTCACTTTAAACATTAATAACTCTGGAATGCTTTTACTTATCATTCTGATTCCGAGATTGTTTTTTCGTGACATATTCTACTTTATGTTATTGGTAAAATTTCACTGATATTTTCATCCTTTCTTGGTAAAAAATCTAAAAATTTCATGAAAATTTTGAAAATTTAGCATTTTTCTAACTTTGAAAGTCTCTGCTTGAAAGGAAAATGGATATTCCAAATAAATTACATATTGATTCACATATTCAATATGTCTACTTTGTGTCTGCATAAAAAAATTGACAAGTTTTTACTTTTGGAAAACATCAGAGGGCTTCAAAGTTCTGCAGCAATTTTCCAATTTTTCTCAAAATTTTCAAAATCGTAATTTTTCAGGGCCCAGTTCAGGTTGGAAGTGGATTTTAAGGGTCTTCATATTAGAAATACCCCATAAATGACCCCATTATAAAAACTGCACCCCCCAAAGTATTCAAAATGACATTCAGTAAGTGTTTTAACCCTTTAGGTGTTTCACAGGAATAGCAGCAAAGTGAAGGAGAAAATTCTAAATCTTCATTTTTTACACATTTTCTTGTAGACCCAATTTTTGAATTTTTACAAGGGGTAAAAGGAGAGAAATCACCCTAAAATGTGTAACCCAATTTCTCTCGAGTAAGGAAATACCTCGTATGCATATGTAAAGTGTTCGGCGGGCGCAGTAGAGGGCTCAGAAGGGAAGGAGCGACAATGGGATTTTGGAGAGTGAGTTTTTCTGAAAGGGTTTTTGGGGGGCATGTCCCATTTAGGAAGCCCCTATGGTGCCAGAACAGGGGACCCCCCCCCCACATGTGACCCCATTTTGGAAACAATACCCCTCATAGAATTTAATAAGGGGTGCAGTGAGCATTTACACCCCATTGGCATTTGACAGATATTTGAAACAGTGGACTGTGCAAATCAAAAATTTTATTTTTCATTTTCACTGACCGCTGTTCCAAAAATCTGTCATACACCAGTGGGGTGTAAATGCTCACTGCACCCCTTATTACATTCCGTGAGGGGTGTAGTTTCCAAAATGGGGTCACATATGGATATTTATTGTTTTGCGTTTGTCAGAACTGCTGTAACAATCAGCCACCCCTGTGCAAATCGCCTCAAATGTACATGGCGCACTCTCCCTTCTGGGCCTTGCTGTGCGCCCCCAGAGCACTTTGCGCCCACATATGGGGTATCTCCGTACTCGGGAGAAATTGCATTACAAATTTAGAGGGTCTTTTTTCCCTTTTACCTCTTGTGAAAATGAAAAGTATAGGGCAACACCAGCATGTCAGTGTAAATAATTTATTTTTTTACTCTAACATGCTGGTGTAGACCCCAACTTCACCTTTTCATAAGGGGTTAAAGAAGAAAAAGCCCCCCAAAATTTGTAAGGCAATTTCTCCCGAGTACGGCGATACCCCATATGTGTCCCAAAACTGTTGCCCTGAAATACGACAGGGCTCCAAAGTGAGAGAGCGCCATGCGCATTTGAGGCCTGAATTAGGGATTTGCATAGGGGTGGACATAGGGGTATTCTATGCCAATGATTCCCAAACAGGGTGCCTCCAGCTGTTGCAAAACTCCCATCATGCCTGGACAGTCAATGGCTGTCCGGCAATACTGGGAGTTATTATTTTGCAACAGCTGGAGGCTCCGTTTTGGAAACAGTAGCGTACCAGACGTTTTTCATTTTTTTGGGGAGGGGGGGCTGTGTAGGGGTATGTGTATATGTAGTGTTTTTTACTTTTTATTTTAGGTTAGTGTCAGTGTAGTGTAGTGTTTTTAGGGTACAGTCACATGGGCAGAGGTTCACAGCAAGTTTGCCGCTGGAAGTTTGAGCTGCAGCGCAAAATTTGCTCCATCTCAAACTTGCAGCACTCACTGTAAACCTCCGCCCATGTGAGTGTACCCTGTACATTCACATTGGGGGGAGGGGGCAAACATCCAGCTGTTGCAAACTCTGAGCATGCCCTTTGGCTGTCCGTGCATGCTGGGAGTTGTAGTTTTGCAACAGCTGGAGGAACACTGGTTTGGAAACACTAAGTTAAGTAATAAACTTTCAAGTGTTTTGCAACCAAACTTAATGTTTCCAAACCAGTGTGCCTCCAGCTGTTGCAAAACTACAACTCCCAGCATGCATGGTCTGTCAGTGCATGCTGGGAGTTATAGTTTTGCAACAATTGCAACAGCTGGAGGCACTGAGGTAGGAAACGGACAATGTTTCCCAACTAGTGTGCCTCCAGTTGTTGCAAAACTACAACTCCCAGCATGCCCAGACTGCCCAGGCATGCTGGAAGTTGTAGTTCGGCAATATCTGAAGGATCAGATGTTGCCGAACTACAACTTCCAGTATGCTTGGGCAGTCTGGGCATGCTGGGAGTTGTAGTTTTGCAACATCTGGAGGTCCACAGTTTGGAGACCACTGTATAATGGTCTCCAATCTGTGCTCTTCCAGATGTTAGAGAACTACAACTCCCAGCATGCCTGGACAGACTGAGCATGCTGAGATTTGTAGTTTTGCAACATCTGGAAGAGCACAGATTGGAGACCATTATACAGTGGTCTCCAAACTGAGGACCTCCAGATGTTGCAAAACTACAACTCCCAGCATGCCCAGAAAGCCAAAGGCTGTCTGGGCATGCTGGGAGTTGCAGTTTTGAAACTCCCAGTTTTGAAACTCACCTCCGGGACGCAGCGCCGCCGGGACCGCATGGAGGACGCCGCTCGCGCCGGGACCGCTCGGGACACTGCTCGGACGGGTAAGTGACGCCGGGGGACAGGTCAGGGACACTTAGCAGAGCGGTGTGTGTCCCGCTCCCCGTGATCGGGACTCACACACCGCGCTGCTAAGTATTCAGATTTGACCAGCTGATAGCAGCGATCGCTGGGGGGGGGGGGGGGGTGGGGGATGAAACCCCCCGTGGTCGCATGGTAAGATGGCTGGTTATCAGTGATAGCCACCATCTTTCCGGGCGCTGCGGGATGCCGCGAGTAGCGGCAAAAATGTTCATGACGTACCTGTATGTCATGGGTCGGGAACACCTTGCCACCCATGACGTACAGGTATGTCATAGGTCGGGAAGGGGTTAATTGCCTCCAAAATGACGTTCCTCTGATGTATTTTTTTTCGGTCTTTATGTACCTTAGGTAGAAAATAAACATAAGGTACATTTAGGTTGGGGTTAAATATATATCATGTTTTTCCCTCTTAACTCCTTGGGGACGGAGCCCATTATAACCCTAAGGACGGGAGCATTTTTTGCAATTCTGATCACTGTCACTTTAAGTATTAATAACTCTGGGATGTTTTTACTTTTCATTCTGATTCTGACATTGTTTTTTCGTGACATATTCTACTTCATGTTAGTGGTAAATTTTTGTCGATACTTGCATCATTTCTTGGTGGAAAAATTCCAAAATTCGATGAAAAAATTGAAAATGTTGCAGTTTTCTAACTTTGAAGCTCTCTGCTTGTAAATCAGACATTCCAAATAAATTATATATTGATTTACAAATACAATATGTCTACTATATATTTGCATCATAAAGTTGACAGGTTTTTACTTTTAGAAGACATCAGAGGGATTAAAAGATCAGAAGCAATTTTCCAATTTTTCACAAACTTTTCAAAATCGGAATTTTTCAGGGACCAGTTCAGTTTTGAAGTGGATTTGAAGGGCCTTCATATTAGAAATTCCCCACAAATGACCCCCATTATAAAAACTGCACCCCTCAAAGTATTCAAAATGACATTCAGTAAGTTTGTTAACTCTTTAGGTGTTTCACAGGAATAGCAGCAAAGTGAAGGAGGAAATTCAAAATCTCAATATTTTTACACTTGCATGTTCTTGTAGACCCAGTTTTTGAATTTTTACAAGGGGTAATAGGAGAAAGAGCCCCCCAAAATTTGTAGCCCAATTTTCTCTAGAGTAAGGAAATACCTCATATGTGTATGTTAAACCCCACTGGCACTTGACAGATCTTTGGAACAGTGGGCTGTACAAATGAAAAATTTTCATTTTTCATTTTCACAGACCACTGCTCAAAAAATCTATCAAACACATGTGAGGTGTAAATTCTTACTGCACCTCTTATTAGGGGTGTAGTTTCCAAAATGGGGTCAGATGTAGGGGGGGGGGTCACTGTTCCGGCACCATGGAGGCCTAAACTCACATGACCTTCAATTTCAGCCAGATTCTCTCTCCAAAAGCCCAATGGCGCTCCTTCTCTTCTGAGCCCTGTAGTTCACCCGCAGAGCACTTTACATCCACATGTGGGTTAAGGCTCACTATACCCCTTCTTACTGTACGTGAGGGATGTAGTTTTCAAAATGGGGTCACATGTGGGTGTTTTTTTATGTTTATGTCAGAACTGCTGTGACTTTAGGCCTCAAATGTATATGGTACACTCTCCCTTCTGAGCCATGTTATGCGCCTGCAGAGCACTTTGCGTCAAAATATACAATTCCCTTACGTCCTAACCAGCAGCACAAGTGGGGTGTTCTGCCCCTGTGAAGCTGGCAGGACGGTGGAATTTTTAATTCCGCCCAAGTAATTAAACATTTAATTAGTACCCCATATAAGGCCTCCTCCCTTAGGCCACATAGCTTTTTTTCTGTCCTGTGCGGACAGCAGGACGGTGCAGGCTCTGCTGCTTTTTAGCAGAGCCTGCATGGATCCCTCTCCCTTCCCAAGTCTTAGGGGAGAGGTTTTTTTTATATATATATGTTTTCTTATCTTTTTCTACTGCGGGACAGCGTTCTGTCCCAAGCTCAGCGGTCCGCGACTTCGGTCTCTGACCGAAGTTGCGAGAGTGGCGTGAGCAGCTCTGTGCGCCCCTCCTAACTGTTAGGGGTCCGCTGATGCCTCACTGTTTGGGCTAAGTCCGCCCTTACCTTATTTGGCAGCGCTGTCTGTGTCGCCCCATCTCTGCGGCAGCTCTGTGGACCGGAAGTGCGTCGTCTGACGACTTCCGGTCCGGCGTCTGCGCTTCTAGCGCAGATTACCTTAATTTCTAGGATTTTTCGCAAATCCTGTTGTGCATGTGCCCCTTCCAAGGGTGGGAAGGATCACATCCTGTATAATCTGCATTTCTCCATGAATTGGATGTTTTGTTCGGTATTGTACATCACATCCTGTAGGGGGCGGGGCTTAACTTAAATCTAGGCGCCCATTCCCCTATAAAAAGCAGCTGGACCTTTAGTGTGTCTCTTGCTGCTACCCTAGCTGGAGTACTTGCACTGGTTAAACCTCTGCTATACCTTGAGTGTTCTTTGCTAGAGCAAAACTATTTACCTAATAGGTATTTATTTGTAGGTTGCGCTGCAACAGGGTTAGGTAGAATTGTTTCTAACCCTTTGATTTCTTTTCTCTTAGACAATGTCTACTCCTTCCTTGAGTGATCATTTGTCTGGAGGTCGCAAATCCGCCTCTAAGAAGCGTCATTTGACATGTGCTGATTGCGGCACCCCGCTACCGGATGCCTATGAGTATAATAGGTGTCCTGGGTGTCGTCCACCTGCTAACCCTGCGGAGCCCACTGTCCATGACATGTTTGTATGGATGAAAGAGTTTATGGGCAATTCTATCTCAGAAATAAATAGTTCCTTAGCTCCCAAAAGGCCTAGAACCTCATCTAGCCCTCCTTCGGTTGTAGAAGACCCCGCCATGTCAGTGGGAGATCAGTCGGAGCTATCTGTAGAAGAAGTAGTCTCTCAACCACTTTTTCCAATAGAGAAAATTCAGAGATTACTTAGATCCATCCGGTCAGGGGACCAGGATGTTGATCAGGGGGAAGCCTCAACATCCACCGCTAGGGAACCTTGGGTTTTCAAGGTAGATGATACCCTCAGTGTACCCATTGCCGGAGGCTGAATTAGATTCCTGGGTCCCTCCACCTAAGGTCGACATGGCGGTCAATAGACTATCTAGGAGGGTCTTTGTTCCAGCGGACGATGGAAGCAACCTTCAGGATCCCCTTGATAGAAAGGTGGACTCATTATTGAGGCGCAGTTACACTGCGGCTTCAGCTTCTGCTACTGTGGCTATCGCTTCTAACGAAGTTGCTGAATTCGTGAAGGATAGAGTTCTTCGGATCCAGTCCGAGATTGAGGGAAATGTTGCCAGGGAAGATATCCTGGACAGTTTTAAAACACTGCTTCTAGGAGTGGACTTTCTCTGTGAATCGACCCAACAGCACCTCAAGCTTGCGGCCAAGTCTATGGGACTCTCTTCAGCTAGTAGGCGCCCCTTATGGTTACGCCCCTGGATGGCGGACAATACCTCCAAATTTAATCTTTGTGGTATGCCTCTTGAGCCCAATTGGCTTTTTGGGTCCGAATTAGACCGCATCATGGAAGGATATGCGGAAAGAAAAGGAAAATCCTTACCTGTCCAATCCTTTCGGGGTAAGGGCAGAGCAAGGGGAGGGAGGTACCAGGGCTCTTCCAGATCCCAAAAGCGCCAGTCCAACCAGAAGCGTGGAGGGGGCCGTGGCCGTGGTAAAGATCGAAAAGCCGAGCTGTGACTCTCCTCTAGAACCCACCAACGTTTCCCCTCTCCCTTCCCTTCTATGTCAGGTAGAGAAGTCATCTACCGATCCCCCTCCGGTAGGAGGTCGTTTAAGTTTATTTCTTCCAGCTTGGATGAAAGAAATCCAAGATCCCTGGGTACTGGATGTTATCCAGTCAGGTTGCAAAATAGAGTTTACGTCCCTTCCTCCAAGAAAATTTGTGTTAACAAAACTACTCCCTCAGCCAAAGCAAGCTATTCTAGAGAACTCTGTTCTCCAATACATAGAAAAGCATGCTTTGGAAGACGTTCCCCCCGATCAAAGGGGTTCAGAGGTATACTCCCCGATCTTTCTGGTGCCGAAACCGTCAGGCGATTGGCGTATGATCATAGATCTGCGCTTTTTGAACCGGTTCATAAGGAAAAGAAGGTTCAGGATGGAGACCATTCGCTCTGTCATCAGCATTCTGGCCCCTCTAGATCTTATGGTTACTATCGACCTGAAGGATGCTTACCTTCATGTTCCTATTTTTCCTGCCCACAGGAAATTCTTGAGGGTTGCTGTCTCCATAAGAGGTGTGGTAAGGCATTTCCAGTTTGCTGTGTTGCCCTTCGGCATCACTTCTGCTCCCCACACCTTCACAAAGGTGGTGGCTCCGGTAGTCTCTGCCCTCAGATTAAGAGGTCTAGAGATTATACCTTACCTAGACGACTGGCTTCTAAAGGCCGCTACTCTAGACGTACTACATTCCCATCTTCATCTGGCTCTAGATTTTCTCCAGCGTCTGGGCTGGATTATAAATTGGGAAAAATCCGAAATAATCCCTGCCACCTCCAGAAAGTTTCTGGGCTTCGTTCTCGACTCTTCTCAGATGACTTTGTCCCTCACTACAGAAAGAAGAGAACGAGTCATAAGAGCCGCCGAGTTTCTAATGGTCCCTCGCAGGGTATCCATCAGAACTCTGATGAAGATGTTGGGTCACATGTCAGCATCTGCAGAGGCAGTTCCCTGGGCCCTATGGCATCTACGACCTCTACAAGATCAGGTCTTGACTGTCTGGAACCACAACCCCAGAGGGTTGGACAGAAAATGCACCCTGTCGCCCGAAGTCCGAGCATCCCTCAGATGGTGGAGGGATCTGACAGATGGGAAGTCCTTGATTCAACCTCGTTGGATCACTTTGACAACGGACGCCTCCCTTCTGGGCTGGGGAGCCCACCTGGACGAGATTCCGGTACAAGGTACCTGGTCCCCTCAGGAGAGACTTCTCTCCTCCAACATGAGAGAACTGAGGGCAGTTCGTCTAGCTCTCCTCCACTTCACGCCTCTTGTTCTAGGGAAGGCGGTAAGAGTCCGGTCAGACAACACCACGGTAGTGGCTTACATCAACAGACAGGGTGGCACGAAGTCCCAAGTGCTCCTCAAGGAGACCGGACTGATCCTCTCTTGGGCAGAGCTCAATCTAACCCACCTTTCTGCGATCCACATCAAGGGGGATCTCAATATAGTGGCAGATCGTCTAAGTCGCGGCCTTCCGGTCCAAGGAGAATGGTCCCTGAACGAAGACATCTTCAAGAAGATAACCTTAAGGTGGGGTATGCCAGAGATAGATCTCATGGCAACTCGTCTGAACGCCAAGGTGAACAAATTCTGCTCTCTTTACAAAGAGGACAACCCAGTGGCGATAGACGCTCTGTCCATTCCATGGAGGTTCAGTCTGGCCTACATATTCCCTCCACTTTCCATGATACCGAAGGTATTGATGAAAGTCAGGCAAGACCAGACCTCAGTGATTGCCATCATACCATTCTGGCCCAAGAGGTCCTGGTTCACCCAACTCATGAGGATGAGTCAGGGTTGTTATTGGAGGCTTCCCCACATGCAGAACCTTGTGTCTCACAACACAGGCTCCTGCCTAGATCTGAGGAGACTCAATCTGACAGCCTGGAGATTGACAGGACCCTACTAAGTAGTGGGCTTCCTGCGGAGGTCTTGAGAACCATTGCACACTCTAGAGCAGAGTCTACAAATAAGGTCTATTCCAGGATAAAGAAGATTTTCCTTCAATGGTGTGCTACGAAAGAGGTAGTAACCTCAGATCCTCCTCTTTCTGCAATACTACGGTTTATTCAGGATGGCCTTGACAAGGGTCTTAGCCCATCCACTCTAAAGGTACAAGTCTCAGCACTCTCTGCCTTTTTAGGCAGGTCCTTATCTCAAGAATCTCTAATCAAAAGATTCCTTAAGGGAGCTGAAAGACTTAAACCTACAGTTCTCAGACCCATTCCCAAATGGGATTTGCCTACTGTTCTTAAAGGGTTATGCTCTCATCCCTTTGAACCGCTAGAAGAGGTCGACTTTAGGTATTTGTCCCTTAAAGTCACCTTCTTGTTGGCCATAACCTCAGCCAAAAGGGTTGGCGAGCTTCAGGCCCTTTCGTCCCTTGAGCCTTATACATTGTTTCTCCAGGACAGAGTCCTGTTGAGATATTTACCCACCTTTGTTCCTAAGGTTCCGACGTTTTCCAACACCAACCAGGTCATATCCCTTCCAGTTCTGTGTCCTAATCCAGCTTCTCCTGAGGAAGTTGCTGACCACACTCTGGACATCTCAAGAATTCTCAGAGTCTACATCTCCAGAACTGAAGAATTTAGAAGATCGGAGCACCTTCTTGTTTCGTTTTCAGGAAAGAACAAGGGTCTTAAAGCCTCTAAACCCTCTCTGAGTAGATGGATTAAGGAGGCAATCCGGGAGGCCTTTGTAGCCCAGGACTTAACTCCTCCTGCCTTTGTTACTGCCCATTCTACTAGGGCAGTCTCTACTTCCTTTGCAGAAAGGAAAGCTGTTCCTCTTGATCAAATTTGTACGGCTGCCTCCTGGGGCACCCATAATACGTTTATTAGTCATTACAGGGTCAATGCCAAACGATCGGAAGAGTTGGCCTTTGGGCAATCAATCCTAAGTGCCACTCTGCCGTAGTCCCTCCCTATTTGTGTTGTTACTTGCTAAGTCCCCACTTGTGCTGCTGGTTAGGACGTAAGGGAAGCGTAAATTTTTAACGTAAATTTGTTTTCCCTTAGTCCTAACAGCAGCACACAAATTTCCCGCCCGTATATTTTTGTTTGTTACTTGTTATAAAGCAATGTGGCCTAAGGGAGGAGGCCTTATATGGGGTACTAATTAAATGTTTAATTACTTGGGCGGAATTAAAAATTCCACCGTCCTGCCAGCTTCACAGGGGCAGAACACCCCACTTGTGCTGCTGTTAGGACTAAGGGAAAACAAATTTACGTTAAAAATTAACGCTTTTTTTTTCCTTTTACCACTTGTGAAAATTAAAAGTATGGGGCAACACCAGCATGTTAGTGTAAAAAATGTAATTTGTTTACACTAACATGCTGGTGTAGACCCCAAATTTACCTTTTCTTAAGGGGTAAAAGAAGAGAAAAAAAATGTGTAACCCATAACTGTTCCGTTGAAATATGAGAGGGCTCCAAAGTGAAAGAGCACCATGCGCATTTGAGGCCTAAATTAGGGATTTGCATCCACCACCAAATTACCCTACGGCAGTGCTTCCCAAATTGGGTGTCTCCAGCTGTTGCAAAGCGTGCCAGGACAGTCAATGGCTATGCCGATGTTCTGGCCCCTGTATCACCCGTCATTACGCACAGAGCAAGTATGCTGACAGCAGGGTGCTGCAACCGAGATCACGGGGGTCCTCTGAAGAGGGGATAAGATGTCTAGGTGCGTAGTACCCCTTTAACCCCTTAAGGACGCAGGACGTAAATGTATGTCCTGGTGAGGTGGTACTTAATGCACCAGGACGTACATTTACGTCCTGTGCATAACCGCGGGCATCGGAGCGATGCCCGTGTCATGCGCGGCTGATCCCGGCTGCTGATCACAGCCAGGGACCCGCCGGCAATGGCCGACGCCCGCGATCTCGCGGGCGTCCGCCATTAACCCCTCAGGTGCCGGGATCAATACAGATCCCGGCATCTGCGGCAGTGCGCGATTTGAATGAATGATCGGATCGCCCGCAGCGCTGCTGCGGGGATCCGATCATTCATAACGCCGCACGGAGGTCCCCTCTCCTTTCTCCGTCCGGCTCCTGGCGTCTCCTGCTCTGGTCTGTGATGGAGCAGACCAGAGCAGGAGATGACCGATAATACTGATCTGTTCTATGTCCTATACATAGAACAGATCAGTATTAGCAATCATGGTATTGCTATGAATAGTCCCCTATGGGGACTATTCAAGTGTAAAAAAATTTTTTAAAAAATGTAAAAGTAAAAGTAAAAAAAAAAGTGAAAAATCCCCTCCCCCAATAAAAAAGTAAAACGTCAGTTTTTTCCTATTTTACCCCCAAAAAGCGTAAAAAATCTTTTTTTATAGACATATTTGGTATCACCACGTGCGTAAATGTCCGAACTATTAAAATAAAATGTTAATGATCCCGTACGGTGAACAGCGTGAACGAAAAAAAAAAAAAGTTCAAAATTCCTACTTTTTTAATACATTTTATTTAAAAAAAATTAGCAAAAATGTATTAAAAGTTTTTTGTATGCAAATGTGGTATCAAAAAAAAGTACAGATCATGGCGCAAAAAATGAGCCCCCATACCGCCGCTTATACGGAAAAATAAAAAAGTTAGAGGTCATCAAAATAAAGGGATTATAAACGTACTAATTTGGTTAAAAAGTTTGTGATTTTTTTTAAGCGTAACAATAATATAAAAGTATGTAATAATGGGTATCATTTTAATCGTATTGACCCTCAGAATAAAGAACACACGTCATTTTTACCATAAATTGTACGGCGTGAAAACGAAACCTTCCAAAATTAGCAAAATTGCGTTTTTCGTTTTAATTTCCCCACAAAAATAGTGTTTTTTGGTTGCGCCATACATTTTATGATATAATGAGTGATGTCATTACAAAGGACAACTGGTCGCGCAAAAAACAAGCCCTCATACTAGTCTGTGGATGAAAATATAAAAGAGTTATGATTTTTAGAAGGCGAGGAGGAAAAAATGAAAACGTAAAAATTAAATTGTCTGAGTCCTTAAGGCCAAAATGGGCTGAGTCCTTAAGGGATTAAGAGGGAAAAACATGATATATATTTAAAACCAACCCAAATGTACCTTATTTTTATTTTCTACCTAAGGTACATAAAGACCGGAAAAAAAAAATCCCCTTGTTGTCCGATAGTTGCCTGATGTTTATCTGAATATATAGACCATCAGTTACAGAAATGTGCGGGGTCTTTACCAGCAAACCTCAGAGATAAAGGGCATTTATTAACCCTATAGAGAGATATCATACGGGAAGAGGACTATATGTGGGCAACACTAGATGTTTCTTCATTATATAGTAATATACCACATGACAGAGGAGTGGAAGCTGTGTCATCTTTTTTAGTGGAAGATCCCTTGATGCCCATACATCGGAGGAACTTCATTTTGGAGGCCATTAAAGGAGTAGTCCAGTGCTGAAAAACCCAAGGATAGGGGAAAGGTTTCAGATTGCGGGGGGTCCGACCGCTGGTGGGCCCCCGCGATCTCCTGTACGGGGCCCTGGCTCGCTGGCCAGATAGCGCGTGTTGACCACCAGACGAAGCGGCAGCCGACACGCCCCTTCAAAAAAAGCGCTATGGCAGAGCCAGAGATTGCCAAAGGCAGAGCTGCATCAGTCCCCCCAAAAATTTGAGTTCCTGGATTTAAATATCTATATTCCGGATGGCTGTTTGCATACTGCCACCTATTTTGAGAAGGTGGATGCAAACAGCTACCTCGACTTTAACAGTTGCCATTGGAAACAATGGAAGAAGAACATTCCATTCGGTCAAATGAAAAGAATCTGATGAATTTGATTCTGGTTTTCTAACCCGACCCGAATATAAGCCGAGGCCCCTAATTTCACCCCAAAAACCCAGGAAAAGTTATTGACCCGACTGTAAGCCTATGGTGGGAAATACATCAACCCCCCATGTAATCATCCAGACCCCCGTCATCATCCCACCCCCTGCATCATCACCGCCTGTCAATCCCTTCATTAGTGGTCTTCAACCTGCGGACCTCCAGATGTTGCAAAACTACAACTCCCAGCATGCCCGGACAGCCATCGGCTGTCTGCGTATGCTGGGAGTTGTAGTTTTGAAACCTCTGGAGGTCCGCAGGTTGAAGACCACTGCGGCCTTCGTCATCATCCAGCCCCCCCCCCCTCACCTTTTTGTTTTGTACTCACCTCCCCTCGGCAGGAAGTTAGGGTGAGCTGGTCCTAGTGACGTTGCCCTGACGACGATGCACAGGGACATTGTGCATGAACGTCCCTGTGCGTCGTCATCAAGGCAACGTCACTAGTCCGGGACCGGACCCGAAAAGAGGGCCCCCTGGTGAAAATGGACAGCCCGCAACGACTAACCCTCCCCACCGGATGGTCCCTGCACCATAGAGGGCCCGAACCAGCTAACCCTTCCTTCCCACCGAGGGGAGGTGAGTACAAAACAAAAGGAGGGGGCTGGATGATGACGAAGGCCGCAGTGGTCTTCAACCTGCAGACCTCCAGAGGTTTCAAAACTACAACACTCAGCATGCCCGGGCATGCTGGGAGTTGTAGTTTTGCATCATCTGGAGGTCCGCAGGTTGAAGACCACTGAAAAGGGATTGACAGGCGGAGAGATCACTCGAGTATAAGCCGAGGGGGCATTTTCAGTACGAAAAATGGTGCTGAAAAACTCGGCTTATACTCGAGTATATACGGTAGGTAGTACACATCAGACACCAATATTTTTTTTTAATGTTTTTTATTTTTTTGTATAGGTAATATTACCAGCTCATATTATTTTTTTTATGGTTTTTCCGTGTCCTGTGCAGTATCTCTCCCAGAAGTCCACTTGATGGCCCCCGTGGTGGTCTACACCCCGAAGTCATCAATTCTTACTCTAAGAGAGAGTTTGCAGCTGTTCCTGGAGACGGTTAACATTAACCTCTGCATGGTGGAATAATAGGTCACGATGTTTATCAGGATCAGTAGAAGCATCACCCACTCGATGATTATGGTGGTGATTTCACGGATCTCGTCCCAGTCTTCATCATCATAGAATAATTCCTGTAATGTTTTATATCCAAAGTAGAAAATTGCGCAGGTAAAAGTCAGGCCACAGCAGGTGCATCTACTATGGTGGATGACTTTGTTTGCTCCTGGTAATTTATACATCTGGATGGACTGCCCAAGGTAGTATAAGGCTTCACATGTAATGGAAATTATCGTGCTGACAAAGTGTATCCTGGGATATTCTTCGGGGGACAATACATGCATGACAGCTGTACCAAAACAGGAGGCCCACACAATGGCGAGCAGGATCCTCTGGATCAGGACCTGATGACCCCTGAACTCTTCAGTATGCATAACCATATACTTATAAATAAGAAAGGTTAGTACCAAAGTGCCAATGGATGTCCCTATGAAACCAATTCTCAATAATATGTTTTCGGGAAAGAAATTTCCCACGTCACTGTGAAGGAAAAGAAACCAATGTTATTGTGGATATTTCCTCACTCCCAACCCATGAAATAAGAATCTTGTGCTTGTTTATCTTACCTGATGTGCATCAGTGGCGAGGCGGCATGGCCGAGGACGACCGTCACGATGTAGCTGGTGGCAAGCCAGGCCGCACACCAAAACGCCAACAGGAGGGGGACGAACCCCAAACCTTTTAGCTCCATCTCAGTCAAGAAGAAGAAATAGAAGTTGCTAATCGCACTGTAACAATCTACAGAATGAAGGCTCGGGCGGCTGTCAGTGGAATGTCAGGACTCCAGCTGTCTATGACATCACATGTCTGATGTCATGATGACTGCTTGTTTCTTAGAGCTGCCATGATTTAGTATCTGCTATGGACAGAACCTGATGTTTCTACTATGGACCTTACAGACCCCAGAACCCAAGTAATTAGTGCAGGGGCTCCATTTTGATCATCTCATATTTCACATTATTTGAGTTCCAGGGCTCAGATACATTTGCACCCTCTATAGCAGTGGTCTCTAAGCTGTGAACCCCCAACCGCTGCAAAACCACAACTCCCAGCATGCCCGGACAGCACCTTTGCATAAGGAAATAGTCTAATTAAACTTTTCTTATATATAGACTCCCTGACATCTCCAAGGATAAGCATCTAAGGGTCTCGTTCGATCTTAATGTTACACCTTTTTTCAATAAGATCGATGATTCCAAAATGTATGAATATAGGAATAATTCCATATAAGATACAAAAAGTTAGCATCCTCCATTTCTGGAAACGTTTCTGAGTTGCCCAAAGCAACCAATCAGATTGCTTCCTTCATTTTTCAGAGGTCTTTTCAAAAATGAAAGAAGCAATCTGATTGGTTGCTATGGGCAACTGCATAACTCTTCCTCTACACTGGTTTTGATGAATCTCCCCCATAGAGAGAGATTTATCAAAACCTGACCAGTGGAAAAGCTGCTGAGATGCCCATAGCAACCAATCAGATTGCTTCTTTTATTCTTGAAAAAGCCTATGAAAAATTAAAGAAGCGATCTGATTGGTTGCTATGGGCAACTCAGAAACTTTTCCTCTGGACAGGTTTTGGGTTTTGATAAATCTTCCTCTCTGGGGGAGATTCAGCAAAACCAGTGCAGATGAAGAGTTGTGCTGTTGCCCATAGCAACCAATCAGATTGCTTCTTTCATTTTTGAAAAGGCCTCTGAAAAATGAAGGAAGCAATCTGATTGGTTGCTATGGGCAACTCAGAAACTTTTCCAGGAAAGTAAAGTTTAACCACAACCAGGGGCGGATCCAGAGTCTAGTCTCGGGAGGGGCACTATTAGAGAATTTTGTATTGGCGGACGGAAAATAAGGTGTTTCTTAACCCCTTAAGGACGCAACCCTTTTTCACCTTAAGGACTGGGCCCTTTTTCGCAATTCTGACCACCGTCACTTTACAAATTAATAACGCGAAAACACTTTTACCGAATATTCTGATTCTGAGATTGTTTTTTCGTGACATATTCTATTTTATTTTGGTGGTAAATTTTCGGCGTTACTTGCATCCTTTTTTGGTGAAAAATCCCCAAATTTAATGAAAATTTTGAAAATTTTGCATTCTTCTAACTTTGAAGCTCTCTACTTGTAAGGAAAATTGATATTCACAATAAATTTTATTTTTCTTCACAAGTACAATATGTTCACTTTATGTTGGCATCATAAAATGGACATATTTTTGCTTTTTTTTTTTAATTAGAGGGCTTCAAAGTAGAGAAGCAATTTTCAAAAGGGACAGATGTTACAGAACTACAACTATTTAAATAAAAACCAAAAAAAAACGTATAGGGTTCCCCGTATTTTCATTCTCAGCACAATACCATCCAAACAGCAACAGCCTGATGTTACCAGAGTGGGCGGGGACCATTGTTACTGGCCCTCCCCAGCCTAAATAACGCCAGCCTGTTACCGCCTAGGCCCAGGAGCACCATTTTTGACGCTCCGGGCCTGTTGGTACCGGCTCTTCCCGGCACCCCTGTGGCGGTGGGTACCGGGGTAATAATTGGGGGTTAGCGCTAGCTGTTTTTGGGGCTAGCGCTAAGCCCTGGCTTAGTAATGGATTCAGTCAATAAGACAAGCTTCCACTACTAACCCTGAAAATTCATTAAAAAAAACACATTGGAAAAATTATTTTATTTAACCCCTTAAGGACGCAGGACATAAATGTACGTCCTGGTGAGGTGGTACTTAACGCACCAGGACGTACATTTACGTCCTGTGCATAACTGCGGGCATCGGAGCGATGCCCGTGTCATGCGCGGCTGATCCCGGCTGCTGATCGCAGCTGCTGATCGCAGCCAGGGACCCGCCATTAACCGCTCAGGTGCCGGGATCAATACAGATCAATACAGGGTACATTCACATGGGCAGGGGCTTACAGTGAGTATCAGGCTGCAAGTTTGCGATGCAGCAAATTTTGTGCGGTGCTCAAACTCGCAGCGGGAAACTCGCTGTAATCCCCCACCCATGTGACTGCACCCTAAAAACACTACACTACACTACCATAAAATAAAAAGTAAAAAATACTACATGTACACATACACCTACACAGCCCCCCTCCCCAATAAAAATGAAAAACGTCTGGTACGCCACTGTTTTCAAAATGGAGCCTCCAGCTGTTGCAAAACAACAACTCCCAGTATTGCCGGACAGCCGTTTACTGTCCAAGCATGCTGGGAGTTTTGCAACAGCTGGAGGCACCCTGTTTGGGAATCACTGGCGTAGAATACCCCTATGTCCACCCCTATGCAAATCCCTAATTCAGGCCTCAAATGCACATGGCGCTCTCACTTTGGAGCCCTGTCGTATTTCAAGGCAACAGTTTAGGGCCTAACAAATTTTGGGGGGCTTTTTCTACTTTCACCCCTTATGAAAAGGTGAAGTTGGGGTCTACATCATGCTACAGCATGTTAGTGTAAAAAAATAAAAAAATTTACAATAACATGCTGGTGTTGCCCTATACTTTTCATTTTGACAAGAGGTAAAAGGGAAAAAGCCCCCCAAAATTTGTAATGCAATTTCTCCCGACTATGGAGATACCCCATGTGTGGGCAAAAAGTGCTCTGGGGGCGCACAACAAGGCCCAGAAGGGAGAGTGCACCATGTACATTTGAGGTGATTTGCACAGGGGTGGCTGATTGTTACAGAGGTTTTGACAAACGCAAAAAAAAAAAAAACACATGTGACCCCATTTCGGAAACTAGGGGTGCAGTGAGAATTGACACCCCACTGGTGTCTGACAGATCTTTGGAACAGTGGGCTGTGCACATTAAAAATTTTGTACAGCCCACTTTTCCAAAGATTTGACAGACACCAGTGGGGGGTAAATGCTCACTGTACCCCTTGTAATGTTCCTCAAGGGGTCTACTTTCAAAAATGGTATGCCATGTGGGGGTTTATTTTGCTGTCCTGGCAACATAAGGGCTTCCTAAATGCGACATGCCCCCCCAAAATTTGCTCTCAAAAAGCCAAATATGACTCTTTCTCTTGAGCATTGTAGTTCGCCCGTAGTGCGCTTAAGGTCAACTTATGGGGTACCTTCATACTCGGAAGAGATGGAGTTACAAATTTTGGGGGGTATTTTCTGCTATTAACCCTTGCAAAAATGTGAAATTTGGGGGGGAAACACACATTTTAGTGAAAATAAACATTTTTTTTTTTTACGTATGCAAAAGTCGTGAAACCCCTGTGGGGTATTAAGGCTCACTTTATTCCTTGTTACGTTCCTGAAGGGGTCTAGTTTCCAAAATGGTATGCCATGTGGGTATTTCTTGCTGTCCTGGCACCATAGGGGCTTCCTAAATGCGACATGCCCCCGAGCAAAATTTGCTCTCAAAAAGCCAAATATGACTCCTTCTCTTCTGAGCATTGTAGTTCGCCCGTAGTGCACTTCAGGTCAACTTATGGGGTACCTCCATACTCAGAAGAGATGGGGTTACAAATTTTGGGGGGTATTTTCTGCTATTAACTCTTGCAAAAATGTGAAATTTGGGGGGAAACACACACTTTAGTGAAATTTTCTTTTTCTTTTTTTACATGCAAAAGTCGTGAAACACCTGTGGGGTATTAAGGCTCACTTTATTCCTTGTTACGTTCCTCAAGGGGTCTAGTTTCCAAAATTGTATGCCATGTGTTTTTTTATCCCCCAAAAACCATTTCAGAAAAACGTACTCTCCAAAATCCCCTTTTCGCTCCTTCGCTTCTGAGCCCTCTACTGCGCCCGCCGAACACTTTACATAAACATATGAGGTATGTGCTTACTCGAGAGAAATTGGGCTACAAATATAAGTATACATTTTCTCCTTTTACCCCTTGTAAAAATAAAAAAAATTGGGTCTACAAGAACATGCGAGTGTAAAAAATGAAAATTGTGAATTTTTTCCTTCACTTTGCTGCTATTCCTGTGAAACACCTAAAGGGTTAAAATGCTGACTGAATGTCATTTTGAATACTTTGAGGGGTGCAATTTTTATAATGGGATCATTTGTGGGGTATATCTAAGATGAAGACCCTTCAAATCCACTTCAAACCTGAACTGGTCCCTGAAAAATTGCGATTTAGAAATTTTGTGAAAAATTGGAAAATTGCGTCTGAACTTTGAAGCCTTCTGGTGTCTTCCAAAAGTAAAAACATGTAAATTTTATGATGTAAACATAAAGTGAACATATTGTATATGTGAATAAAAAAAATTATTTGGAATATCCATTTTCCTTACAAGCAGAGAGCTTCAAAGTTAGAAAAATGAAAAATTTTCAAATTTTTCATTTAAATTTTGGGATTTTTCACCAGGAAAGGATGCAAGTTACCAAAAAAATTTACCACTATGTTAAAGTAGAATATGTCACGAAAAAAGTCTCGGAATCAGAATGATAAATAAAAGCATTCCAGAGTTATTAATGTTTAAAATGACAGTGGTCAGATGTGCAAAAAATGGCTGGGTCCTAAGGTGTAAAATGGCTGGGTCCTTAAGGGGTTAATATTTGTCCAGCAAGAGACTATTGGAAAACCAGAGGGCTAAATGAATAAAGAGAAACAACTAGTTGGAGAAAATACTGAGAATCTGAAGACTCCAATGACACGGCAGTCTGAGGAGCCTGTGAGGTAACGGGCGCGTAATGCTGAATAGTGGAGAGAGGGACAGAGATAGAATCTCGTGGGAACCGCCCAGTTTAGAAGCAAATTCCCATAGCAAACCTCTTCTAAACTGGGCGGTTACCGAGACACGTGTCATCAGAGATTACTTAGACAGAAAATAACAACCTAAACTTCAGAAGCTCATAAGTACTGAAAGGATTAAGATTTTTTAATAGAAGTAATTTACAAACCTGTTTAACTTTAAAGAAAAAGTTTTTCCCTGGATAACCCCTTTAAGGGGTTAAGGAACACCTATACCTCTTATAACCTATGCCGTGTGCTGATTGGTGGATACCTTGCTGATTACCTACCTGCTATCACCTGCGTTCACCTGTGTTTTTTCTCTTCTTTTTTCCGTTAACTCTTTTGCTGCTGTTTTTTCACTAAAAGAAAGATTTGGCACTATAATACTCGCCTCTTGCTTGTAATAAAATCCTGTATTAGTAGGTCTCTCCCATTGACTATGCGTGAAGCAAACATAATTCTGCTGTTAAAAAAGGGAAAGAACCTTCTTTCAGCTGATTCATATAGACCCATCTCTCTATTAAATTCAGATGCCAAAACTATTGCCAAGGTTTTGGCAATGAGATTGGCAAAGGTTTGTAACAATATTATTGCTACTGACCAAACCGGCTTTGTACCGAGCCGAAATAGTCATGATAATTTGATTAAGCTGTCTGCTAATATTCATATGCCGGAGTAGGGGCTCCGATCCATCCTGTCGATAGATGCCATGAAGGCCTTCGACAGGGTAGATTGTAGCTACCTCAGGCCGGCGATGGAGAGGTTTGGGTGGCAGATTTTTGGAATGGGTCAGGGTCCTGTATGTTTAAGATCTTAATAAAAATATCAGATTTAAAAAAAAAGAGAAGTTTTCCAGGTCCTTAGACGGCAAGGACTGAAGGTCAAGCCATCCAAGTGTCACCTGTTAAAGCCACAAGTGCACTATCTAGGACATGTCGTAAGTGCCGATGGTGTCCAACCTGACCCCCAGAAAATAAGTGCTGTGAGGAACCGGCCTACACCCAAGACAGTACGAGACCTCATAAGTTTCCTGGGATTTGCCGGCTACTACCGACTTTTCATCCCTCACTTTGCACAAATTGCTGGCCCCTTGACTGCCTTACTGAGGGGTACTGCCAAGGAAAATTATAATGGGAGGCTCCCGACACAATGGGCTGAAGACCAAGAAACTGCCTTCCGAGCTTTAAAGTACCTTCTTACAGAACCTCCTATCTTGGCCTATCCTGACTACGGTAAGCCGTTCCGCTTATAAACTAAGGCCAGTTTCGAAGGACTGGGAGCCATCTTATCTCACCTCCAAGATGGTAAAGAGAGGGTAATAGCCTACGCCAGCTGTCATCTTCGAGGCGCGGAAAGGAACGATGACAACTATAGCTCTTTCAAGTTGGAGCTCTTGGCCCTGGTCTGGGCCATCACTGAAAAATTCAAGGATTATCTGGCGGCCACCCCCTTCACGGTCTATACGGACAACAATCCCTTGGCCCACTTGAACGCTGCTAAGTTGGGGGCTATTGAACAGTGCTGGGTCTCCCGGTTGGCCAATTATAGCTTCAGTATTAAGTACTGCAGTGGAAAATCCAATGTCAATGCGGATGCTCTCTCACGGATGGCCCCAGGTGAAGAACCCCCTGCAGGGGACGAATGGGAAGATGTGGAAATGCCACCCTTCTACCAACGGTTCATGAGCCAGAATGCTCTAACGGCCCAAGAGGGTGACGAACCCGGACCTCTGAAAGTCCCTGAAGACCAATACACGTGGAAGACTCTGCAGGATGAAAGCTGGATCATAGGGGACCTCTTGAATTACTGCCTCCACAAGAAGGTGCCCACTCGACTCCACAAGCAGCAAGGGGACTTTGAACTGAGACAGTTGTGGCGACAGCGAAATCGCCTATTCCTCCATAAGGGGCTGCAATACAGAAACTCATTGGACCCGGTGTCTGGAGAACGGGTGCATCAAATTGTAATCCCCAGAAGAGATGCAGCTATGGTCCTGAATGCATATCACGACCAGTCGGGGAATTTTGGAATCCATTGGACAGAGGCCACTATTCGCCGAAGATTTTATTGGATAGGAATGCGAGGAGACATCGAAATATGGTGTGCTGAATGCACCACGTGCAATGTCATCAGGAACCCCAAAAAAGATGCAAGAGCACCCTTGCACCCCATCCATACTGAGAGGCCTAATCAAATGGTTGCCCTTGACCATGTGAAGCTGACCCCCACTGGATCTGGCTATTGCTATGCCTTGACCATGGTGGAACATTACTCTAAGTGGGTGGTTGTTGTTCCCGTCAAGGATCTGACCGCCAAGACGGCAGCATAACTCTTCTACAGCCACTGGATCCAGCCCTTGGGGTGTCCCGAAGCAGTCCTCACTGATCGAGGGATGGCCTTCGAAGCTCAGTTGTTCCAGGAACTCTGCCAGCTGCATGATTGTAAGAAGCTCGGAACGATAGCTTACCATCCTCAAGGAAATGGGCTCTGTGAAAGGATCAACCAGGTGTTTATCCATATGCTCCGAGCAGCTTCTGTCTCGAAACACGAAGAGTGGCCCCGACTACTGCCTGAGTTATTGGAAATCTACAACAACACTCATTGTTCTACAGGGTATACCCCCTTCTTTCTCATAATGGGAAGACATGGTAAATTGCCGAAGGACAGAACTTTTGGGCTACAGGCCCCTTTCAATAACTCCCCTCAAGTCTTGCAGGACTGGGTCTCTGAACATCGCAGGAGAATCAAAGAAGCCCGAGACATTGTGGAGAAAAAATGGGCGAAGCCCAGGGCCGACAGCAAAAAAAGTCGGCATGCCTCGGCTCAACCCCTGCAGCTGGGAGACAAAGTTTGGCTCAGGAAATTCCCAAGAACTCATGAGCTGTATTCTCTATGGGAAAAAGAACCCTATACTATTACTGCAATTCCTTATCCAGACACAGATGTGTATGAGATACAGAAAAAAGGGTTTGAGCCACAGGTGGTCCACCAAAACCGAATAAAAGTGTGCTTGAAGGAAGACTTACCGGGACCCCCTCCTCCTGCACTTCTCCCTACTCCTCCTCCAGCCAGGCCAGCCAGGGAATATGTACCAGGAGAAGGAATTCATCCCAGTATGGACGTTCCTTTATTCTCTTCTCACCAACCTGTCATGTTTTGGGGTATGCCATGTTCAGCTGCAAGCCAGCCGCCCCTTGTTGCTCCACCTAGCCAGCCTCCACTGGTTGCTCCACCCAGCCAGCTACCAATAGCTGCTCCATCCAGTCAGCCACCATTGGTTGCTTCCCCCAGCACCAGTCCTGCTCCTGTGGCTACTCCAAGTCCTGCTACACCTTCTCTACCTGACTTCAGAGAATCTCCCAGTCCAACCGAAGATGTTGCTCCTGTGTCCAGCCTTCAAGCTGGTCCCTCGGGGACTGAAGTTTCTGCAGAATCTCTATGTGAAGAGACTCCTGCCAGCCCGGGGGTGATGTTGCGAGAGTCTCAAAGGACTACTCAGGGTGAACTACCCTTAAGGTATCAAGACTAACTTTTAAGCAGTACTTGCACACATAGTACCTCAAATAGCTCACTTAAATGTACTTATCTCAGTCTTCTTCAATACACAAAGTAAAATAAAAATATGTCTCACACTCAAGAAACACTTTAGGAATTGTAGCCTATTGAAATTCTATTCCTGCCACTGTTAGGTACACTAATCTCTCTTTTCTTTATTACATGTATGAAATGCTCTACCTGGCCAGTAGATGCTCTTGAGTGCTAAAATTAAACACATATTTCTAAAGGTAACCTAGGTAAGGGTATACTGTTGTGTTCTAGAGGTAAGAAGCGTGTAGCCAATAGACCCTGGTGGCTAAACTTATTGGTAGATAGCCTCAGGCAAGCCAATATAACTTTTGTGTACTAACAGGTGACTCATCGTGGCAAAACAAAAGAAAATGTGGTGAGATTTCAAAAATGTCTAGACAGCTTGAGACTAAATGTATAGAGAGCTCTGTATAAAAATCCAGGGAGCTTGAGACTAAATGTTAGACAGCTTCATCAATGTCTAGTGAGCTTTATCAACGTCTAGTTAGCCTCATAAATGTATAGAAAGAGCTATAAAGATGTCTAAGGAGCTAGAGACTAAATGTTAGATAGCTTCATAATTGTTTAGTAAGAATACTAGGCAAATTAAAAGAAAATTTTGTCAGGATGTATAGACTGTTTAATAATTCTGTCCTTGTCCTAGTCCCTCTGCCTTAGGGGACAGGCGTCGGGGTCGACTTTTTTCAAGTAAGGGGGGTTTGTGGTGTCCTGGCACGTATTTCATACTGTGCCTTGTTTGGGGGGGCCCCAAAGTCACAGTCCCTAGGACTGTCAGGGTCCGCTTCCCTAGTTATACCCTAGTCACCCCTTAGTAAGTTAACTCCATAAGGACACATGACGTACTGGAATGTCATGTGTCCGCTCCCGATCTATAATAGCGTGTCGGGCCGTGGCTAATAGCGCACGGCATTGATCGCGGTGCCGCACGCTATTAACCCTTTAGTCTAAAGTGAAAGTGAAAGTATGCCGGTTAGCTCAGTGGGCTGTTCAGGATAGCCGCGGCGAATTCGCGGCATCCCGAACAGCTTACAGGACAGCAGGAGGCTCCCTACCTGCCTCCTCGCTGTCCGATCGCCGAATGACTGCTCAGTGCCCGAGATCCAGGCATGAGCAGTCAAGCGGCAGAATCATCGATCACTGGTTTCCTATGAGAAACCAGTGATGAATGTAATAGATCAGTGTGTGCAGTGTTATAGGTCCCTATGGGAGCTATAACACTGCAAAAAAAAAAGTGGGGAAAAAAAAGTGAATAAAGATCATTTAACCCCTTCCCTATTAAAAGTTTGAATCACCCCCCTTTTCCCATAAAAAAAAAAAAACACAGTGTAAATAAAAATAAACATATATGGTATCGCCGCGTGCGGAAATATCTGAATTATAAAAATATATCGTTAATTAAACCGCATGGTCAATGGTGTACGTGCAAAAAAATTCCTAAATCCAAAATAGTGAATTTTTGGTCACTTTTTATATCATGAAAAAATGAATAAAAAGTGATCAATAAGTCCTATCAATGCAAAAATGGTACCGCTAAAAACTTCAGATCACGGCGCAAAAATTAAGCCCTCATACTGCCCCATATGCGCAAAAATAAAAAAGTTATAGGGGTCAGAAGATGACAATTTTAAACGCATTAATTTTCTTGCATGTAGTTATGACTTTTTCCAGAAGTGCGACAAAATCAAACCTATATAAGTAGGGTATCATTTTAATCGTATGGACCTACAGAATTAAGATAATGTGTCATTTTTACCAAAAAATGTACTACGTAGAAACGGAAGCCACCAAAAGATACAAAACAGCGTTTTTTTTTAAATTTTGTCTCACAATGATTTTTTTTTCCATTTCAGCGTAGATTTTTGGGCAGAATGACTGACGTAATTACAAAGTAGAATTGGTGGTGCAAAAAATATGGATTTTTTTAAAGGCAAGGAGGAAAAAACAAAAATGCAAAAATGGAAAAACCCTCGGTCCTTAAGGGGTTAATATTTATAACCATTATCATTTATTGTATATATGTATATTGTATTATTCACTTGTTTGGTGTCGCAGTACCTTAGGTCATGTGACCCGTTACTTAGAACTCTATGGTATGTTGAAGGACCTTAGGTGGTTCTTGTGTCACATGTTCACCCACAATGCCGTGTAACGGTGAGTGACAGTTGTTATGGACCAATCCAAAACGGCCAGCCCCTGCCCATATAAGGGAGCTGCGGACATTATTCGCTCTCTTGGGTTGCTGTCACTGAACGATGTAGGACCTCCACAACTTTCAAGTACGTTTTCTAGGCCAAAGCCTTGCGGCCTCGGCCTATACCAAAGCGGTTATACTTCAATCATTCACCGCTACTCTCTGCAAGATCACTGGACATAAATGCACCCCTAAATCCAGCGGATCTGTGCTACGGAATCTTCTAATAGCTAAATTGAGCTTATCTGATCCCAACCAACTGTCAATTGCTGATCAACTAGAAGTAGAATCTGTTATCTGGACTGTTATTGCTATTGCCTGCTTCAGAAAATCTTCAGTAAAAGTTCCTGCAAGTTTTCCGTTAAACAGGGGTTGTGGACAATCCATTTATTACGCACTCACCTATCGTTCTTGGGAAGGGTGGCGATAGGCCCTAGCAACTTTACAGTATTTAACCCTCACCCTGGCGTCACGAGTGACAAGGGTTATCGCGCCCTTTATTATCCCCAACAGCAACACCCCAACTACCCTACATCCCCACCAAGGCACCACAATTGTTTTTTACAAATAAGTAACGCAGATCATAAATCAATAAAAGGAGAGTTCGGGAGAGAACATTCACATCCCCTTGTTGAATTAATGAGAGGGCCCCCTGTCCCTAAACCCATGACAAAAATGTATAAAATGTTGATGCCATCAAGGTTAGATGGGAAAGGGACTTGGGGGGGTTTATATTCAGATTCATAGGGGAAGAGCCATTGTAAACATGAAATGTACATGATATAATAAGGCCCATGTAATGGTACAGTCTAAGATTTTGTATAGGATGTATTATACTCCATGGGGATTGAAGCGTATGGGCCTCAGACAGGATGCAAACTGTCCAAAATGTCAGATGGAGGATGCTAACTTTTTGTATCTTATATGGAATTATTCCTATATTCATACATTTTGGAATCATCGATCTTATTGAAAAAAGGTATAACATTAAGATGGAACGAGACCCTTAGATGCTTATCCTTGGAGATGTCGGGGAGTCTATATATAAGAAAAGTTTAATTAGACTATTTCCTTATGCAAAGGTGCTGTCCGGGCATGCTGGGAGTTGTGGTTTTGCAGCGGTTGGGGGTTCACAGCTTAGAGACCACTGCTATAGAGGGTGCAAATGTATCCGAGCCCTGGAACTCAAATAATGTGAAATATGAGATGATCAAAATGGAGCCCCTGCACTAATTACTTGGGTTCTGGGGTCTGTAAGGTCCATAGTAGAAACATCAGGTTCTGTCCATAGCAGATACTAAATCATGGCAGCTCTAAGAAACAAGCAGTCATCGTGACATCAGACATGTGATGTCATAGACAGCTGGAGTCCTGACATTCCACTGACAGCCGCCCGAGCCTTCATTCTGTAGATTGTTACAGTGCGATTAGCAACTTCTATTTCTTCTTCTTGACTGAGATGGAGCTAAAAGGTTTGGGGTTCGTCCCCCTTCTGTTGGCGTTTTGGTGTGCGGCCTGGCTTGCCACCAGCTACATCGTGACGGTCGTCCTCGGCCATGCCGCCTCGCCACTGATGCACATCAGGTAAGATAAACAAGCACAAGATTCTTATTTCATGGGTTGGGAGTGAGGAAATATCCATAATAACATTGGTTTCTTTTCCTTCACAGTGACGTGGGAAATTTCTTTCCCGAAAACATATTATTGAGAATTGGATTCATAGGGACATCCATTGGCACTTTGGTACTAACCTTTCTTATTTATAAGTATATGGTTATGCATACTGAAGAGTTCAGGGGTCATCAGGTCCTGATCCAGAGGATCCTGCTCGCCATTGTGTGGGCCTCCTGTTTTGGTACAGCTGTCATGCATGTATTGTCCCCCGAAGAATATCCCAGGATACACTTTGTCAGCACGATAATTTCCATTACATGTGAAGCCTTATACTACCTTGGGCAGTCCATCCAGATGTATAAATTACCAGGAGCAAACAAAGTCATCCACCATAGTAGATGCACCTGCTGTGGCCTGACTTTTACCTGCGCAATTTTCTACTTTGGATATAAAACATTACAGGAATTATTCTATGATGATGAAGACTGGGACGAGATCCGTGAAATCACCACCATAATCATGGAGTGGGTGATGCTTCTACTGATCCTGATAAACACCGTGACCTATTATTCCACCATGCAGAGGTTAATGTTAACCGTCTCCAGGAACAGCTGCAAACTCTCTCTTAGAGTAAGAATTGATGACTTCGGGGTGTAGACCACCACGGGGGCCATCAAGTGGACTTCAGGGAGAGATACTGCACAGGACACGGAAAAACCATAAAAAAAATAATATGAGCTGGTAATATTACCTATACAAAAAAATAATATGAGCTGGTGATATTACCTATACAAAAAAATAATATGAGCTGGTGATATTACCTATACAAAAAAATAAAAAAACATAAAAGAAAAATATTGGTGTGTGACGTGTAATACCTACCGTATATACTCGAGTATAAGCCAAGTTTTTCAGCACCATTTTTCGTGCTGAAAACGCCCCCCTCGGCTTATACTCGAGTGATCTCTCCGCCTGTCAATCCCTTTTCAGTGGTCTTGAACCTGCGGACCTCCAGATGTTGTAAAACTACAACTCCCAGCATGCCCAGACAGCCATCGGCTGTCTGGACATGCTGGGTGTTGTAGTTTTGAAACCTCTGGAGGTCCGCAGGTTGAAGACCACTTCGGCCTTCGTCATCATCCAGGCCCCCCCCCCCCTCTTTTGTTTTGTACTCACCCCCCCAGTTTGGGTGAGCTGGTCCGGGCCATCTATGCTGCAGGGACCGTCCGGTGGGGAGGGATAGTCATTCCGGGCTGTCCATTTTCACCGGAGGGCCCTCTTCATGCGCAACGTCCCTGTGCGCCGTTGTCAAGGCAACATCGCTAGGACCAGCTCACCCTAACTTCCTGCCGAGGGGAGGTGAGTACAAAACAAAAAGGCCACAGTGGTCTTCAACCTGCGGACCTCCAGAGGTTTTAAAACTACAACTCCCAGCATGCCCGGACAGCCGATAGCTGTCTGGGCATGCTGGGAGTTGTGGTTGTGCAACATCTGGAGGTCCGCAGGTTGAAGACCACTGATGAAGGGATTGACAGGCGGTGATGATGAAAGGGAGGGGGATGATGATTAAGGGGGGGATGATGATGAAGGGGGAGATGATGATGAAGGCCGCAGTGGTCTTCAACCTGCGGACCTCCAGAGGTTTCAAAACTACAATCCCAGCATGCCCAGACAGCCGATGGCTGTCCAGGCATGCTGGAGGTTGTAGTTTTGCAACATCTAGAGGTCCGCAGGTTGAAAACCACTGATGAAGGGATTGACAGGCGGTGATGATGAAGGGTGGGGGGGGGGGGATAATGACGGGGGTCTGGATGATTACATGGGGGGGATGATGTATTTCCCACCCTAGGCTTATAGTGAAATTAGGGGCCTCGGCTTATATTCGGGTCGGCTTATACTCGAGTATATACGGTAGTTAGAAAACCAGAATCATTATAACCTCCCTCTGCAGTACCCTGTTTATTATTTTCCAAGCAAGCACTTTGTTCTAATTCGTCCACTCTCTGGCGTGCTCCTTGTATAAGGGGTTTGGGATACACTTTTTGTTTAAAACGATTCTCCAGGTTATCTAGTTGTTGCCGGCATTTTTGTGTGGAAGAACAATTCCTCCGGATTCTTTTCATTTGACCGAATGGAATGTTCTTCTTCCATTGTTTCCGATGGCAACTGTTAAAGTCGAGGTAGTTCCTTAAAATAGGTGTCAGTATGCGAACAGCCATCCGGAATATAGATATTTAAATCCAGGAACTCAAATGTTTTGGGGGGACTGATGCAGCGCTGCCTTTGGCAATCTCTGGCTCTGCCATAGCGCTTTTTTTGAAGGGGCGTGTCGGCTGCCGCTTCGTCTGGTGGTCAACACGCGCTATCTGGCCAGCGAGCCAGGGCCCCATACAGGAGATCGCGGGGGCCCCCAGCGGTCAGACCCCTCCCCCGCAATCTGAAACTTATCCCCTACCCTTGGGATAGGGGATGTTTTTCAGCACTGGACTACTCCTTTAATTGCCTCCAAAATGACGTTCCTCTGATGTATTTTTTTTCGGTCTTTATGTACCTTAGGTAGAAAATAAACATAAGGTACATTTAGGTTGGGGTTAAATATATATCATGTTTTTCCCTCTTAACTCCTTGGGGACGGAGCCCATTATAACCCTAAGGACGGGAGCATTTTTTGCAATTCTGATCACTATCACTTTAAGCATTAATAACTCTGGGATGTTTTTACTTTTCATTCTGATTCCGAGATAGTTTTTTCGTGACATATTCTACTTTATGTTAGTGGTAAATTTGTTGTCGATACTTGCATCATTTCTTGGTGAAAAATTCCAAAATTTGATGAAAGAATTGAAAATGTTGCATTTTTCTAACTTTGAAGCTCTCTGCTTGTAAGGAAATCAGACATTCCAAATAAATTATATATTGATTCACAAATACAATATGTCTACTATATATTTGCATCATAAAGTTGAGATGTTTTTACTTTTGGAAAACATCAGAGGGCTTCAAAGTTCAGAAGCAATTTTCCAATTTTTCACAAAATTTTCAAAATCAGAATTTTTCAGGGGCCAGTTCAGGTTTGAAGTGGATTTGAAGGGCCTTCATATTAGAAATACCCCATAAATTACACCATTATAAAAACTGCACCCCTCAAAGTATTCAAAATGACATTCAGTAAGTTTGTTAACCCTTTAGGTGTTTCACAGGAATAGCAGCATAGTGAAGGAGAATATTCAAAATATTCATTTTTTACACTCGCATGTTCTTGTAGACCCAGTTTTTGACATTTTACAAGGGGTAAAAGGAGAAAAAGCCCCCCAAAATTTGTAACCCAATTGCTCTCGAGTATGGAAATACCTCATATGTGTATGTCAAGTGTTCGGCGGGCGCAGTAGAGGGCTCAGAAGGGAAGGAGCGACAATGGGATTTTGGAGAGTGAATTTTGCTGAAATGGTTTTTGGGGGCATGTCCCATTTAGGAAGCCCCTATGGTGCCAGAACAGCAAAAACAAAACACATGGCATACTATTTTGGAAACTACACCCCTCAAGGCACGTAACAAGGGGTCCGGTGAGCCTTAACACCCCACAGGTGTTTGACGACTTTTCGTTAAATTCGGATGTGTAAATGAAAAATTTTTTTTTTCACTAAAGTGCAGTTTTTTTCCCAAATTTACCATTTGTACAAAGGGTAATGGGAGAAAAATCCCCCCAAAATTTGTAACACATTTTCTCCCGAGTACGGAGATACCCAATATGTGGCCCTAAACTGTTGCCTTGAAATACGACAGGGCTCTGAAGTGAGAGAGCGCCATGCGCATTTGAGGCCTGAATAAGGAATTTGCAGTAGGGGTGGACCCGGTTACAAGGATGGGGCTTGTCTCCACCAAAACCCTACAGCAGTGTTTACCAAACAGGGTGCCTCCAGCTGTTGCAAGACTCCCAGCCTGTCAGGACAGTCAATGGCTGTCCGGCAACACTGGGAGTTGTGGTTTTGCAACAGCTGGAGGCGCTGTTTAGGAAACACTGCCGTATGAGACGTTTTTCCTTTTTTTTTGGGGGGGGGGGGGGGTGACGTGTAAGGGGGTGTATGTGTAGTGTTTTACTTTTTATTATTTGTTAGTGTAGTGTTTTTAGGGTACATTCATTTCCTTGAAGGAAACCCACTGTAAACCCGCCCGTGTAAATGTACCCTGTACATTTACATGGGGGGGGGGGGGGGGGGGCGCCAAACCTTCAGCTGTGGCAAAATGACAACTCCCAGAATGCACTGACAGACCGTACATGCTGGGAGTTGTAGTTTTACAACAGCTGTAGGCACACTGGTGGGGAACCACTGAGTTAGAAAACAGACTCTAGCTCAGTGATTCCAACTCATGTGCCTCCAGCTGTTGCAAGACTACAACTCCCAGCATGTATGGTCTGTCAGTGCATTCTGGGAGTTGTAGTTTTTCAACAGATGGAGGCACATGGGTTGGAATCACTGAGTTGGGAAACAGACTCTAGCTCAGTGTTTCCCAAGCAGTGTGCCTACAGCTGTTGCAAAACTACAATTCCCAGCATGGCCAGACAGTCAGGGATGCTGGGCGTGTAGTTCTGCAATATCTGTCCCTTCAGATGTTGCAGAACTACAACTCCCAGCATGCCTGGACAGTCTGGGCATGCTAGGAGTTGTAGTTATGCAACAACTGGGGAAGAACAGTTTGGAGACCGCTAAGTAGTGGCCTCCAAACTGTAGCCCTCCAGATGTTGCAAAACTACAACTCCAAGCATGCCCAGACTGTCCAGGCATGCTGGGAGTTGTAGTTCTGCAACATCTGAAGGGACAGATATTGCAGAACTACACGCCCAGCATCCCTGACTGTCTGGGCATGCTGGGAGTTGTAGTTTTGCAACATCTGGAAGGCTACAGTTTGGAGACCACCATATAGTGTTCTCCAAACTGTGCCACTTCAGATGTTGCAAAACTACAACTCTCAGCATGCCCAGACAGTCAGTGCATGCTGAAAGTTGTAGTTTTGCAACGTCTGGAGGACCATAGTTTAGAGACCACTACACAATGGTCTCCAAACTGTGACCCTCCAGATGTTGCAAAACTACAACTCCCAGCATGCCCAGACAGCCTTTGGCTGTGTGGGCATGCTGGGAGTTGTAGTTTTGCAGCTTTTAGAAGGTCACAGTAAAGATCATTTATCGCGATCTTCACTGCAGCCTTCTCAGCCACACTTTCCGGCCGCTGCTCTTCCTGCTGCAGCCGCTGCTCCGTGGATGCCGCTGATGCCGCCTCCGAAGGTCCAGGTAAGCCGGGCCATGCTCCCCCCTCTCCGCCCGTGTTCCCCCCGCTCTGTACCGACTTCCGATCGGTGGCCAGAGCGGGGGAAATGAACTCTAACCCCCCGCCCCCCTCCTGCCAATGGCAGGGGATTGGAGGGGGTTGCAACACTGCCACCTCGCTCCTATCCTTTAGGCTGGTCGGAGCTGTCTCTGACAGCTCCGATCAGTCTTATTTTCCGGGAGATTGGGTCACCAGTGACCCGATTTGCCCGGATCGCGGCAAATCACAGGTCTGTATTGACCTGCGATTTGCTGCGATCGCCGATATGGGGGGGTCTCAGGACCATCCTAGGCATAGCCACGGGATGCCTGCTGATAGATATCAGTAGTCATCCCGGTCCGATCACTGCCGCTCGCCGTCCTTAAGTGACGGGACGCGAGAGCATATGCATACGCCCTTCATCCCCAACGAGTTAAAGGGGTACTATTAACATTTGACTGCTAAGCGGTCACTAAGACCCTATATTTCCCACCCAATATAAAACTTAACGTTTATTGAGCCAAGATTAAAATAACCTCACACATATTGATCCATAATCCATTGATTGGCATGACACTGCATGCTATCTTAATTGAATTGAAAAGATAGATTGTGGCTGCAGTCCACAATCTATAGTGTGAGACAATTAAAAATCTAACACATTGCCCGCCCGCCCGACGTTTTGCCACAGGCTGTGGCTTTATCAAGGGCTAAGAGGCTAAGGGCGTGTCGGCTGCCGCTTCGTCTGGTGGTCAACACGCGCTATCTGGCCAGCGAGCCAGGGCCCCGTACAGGAGATCGCGGGGGCCCCCAGCGGTCGGACCCCCCGCAATCTGAAACCTTTCCCCTATCCTTGGGTTTTTCAGCACTGGACTACTCCTTTAATGGCCTCCAAAATGAAGTTCCTCTGATGTATGGGCATCAAGGGATCTTCCACTAAAAAAGATGACACAGCTTCCACTCCTCTGTCATGTGGTATATTACTATATAATGAAGAAACATCTAGTGTTGCCCACATATAGTCCTCTTCCCGTATGATATCTCTCAATAGGGTTAATAAATGCCCTTTATCTCTGAGGTTTGCTGGTAAAGACACCGCACATTTCTGTAACTGATGGTCTATATATTCAGATAAACATCAGGCAACTATCGGACAACAAGGGGATTTTTTTTTTGGTCTTTATGTACCTTAGGTAGAAGATAAAAATAAGGTACATTTGGGTTGGGGTTAAATATATATCATGTTTTTCCCTCTTAAAGGGGTACTACGCACCTAGACATCTTATCCCCTCTCCAGAGGACCCCCGTGATCTCGGTTGCAGCACCCTGTTGTCAGCAAACTTGCTCTGTGCGTAATGACGGGTGATACAGGGGCCAGAACATCGGCATAGCCATTGACTCTCCTGGCATGCTGGGAGTTTTGCAACAGCTGGAGACACCCAATTTGGGAAGCACTGCCGTAGGGTAATTTGTTGGTGGATGCAAATCCCTAATTTAGGCCTCAAATGCACATGGTGCTCTTTCACTTTGGAGCCCTCTCATATTTCAAGGGAACAGTTATGGGTTACAATTTTTTTTTCTCTTCTTTTACCCCTTAAGAAAAGGTAAATTTGGGGTCTACACCAGCATGTTAGTGTAAACAAATTTAATATTTTACACTAACATGCTGGTGTTGCCCCATACTTTTAATTTTCACAAGAGGTAAAAGGAAAAAAAAATTGTATATTTTGACGCAAAGTGCTCTGCAGGCGCATAACATGGCTCAGAAGGGAGAGTGTACCATATACATTTAAGGCCGAAAGTCACAGCAGTTCTGACATAAACATAAAAAAAACACCCACATGTGACCCTATTTTGAAAACTACATCCCTCACGTAAAGTAACAAGGGGTATAGTGAGCCTTAACATCCCACAAGTGTTTGACAAATTGGAGGTGAAAATAAAAAAAATTAAACATTTTTTTACTAAGATGCTGGTGTTACCCCAATTTTATCATTTTCCCAAGGGGTAATAGGAGAAAAAGCCCCACAAAATTTGTAACCCCAATTCTTCTGAGTCAGAAAATACCCCACATGTGTATGTAAAGTGCTCTGCGGGTGAACTACAGGGCTCAGAAGAGAAGGAGCGCCATTGGGTTTTTGGAGAGAGAATCTGGCTGAAATTGAAGGCCATGTGCGTTTAGGCCTCCATGGTGCCGGAACAGTGACCCCCCCCCCCTACATCTGACCCCATTTTGGAAACTACACCCCTAATAAGAGGTGCAGTGAGCATTTACACCTCACAGGTGTCTGATAGATTTTTTCATTTGTACAGCCCACTGTTCCAAAGATCTGTCAAGTGCCAGTGGGGTTTAACCCCTTAAGGAACCAGCCCATTTTCACCTTAAGGACCCAGCCATTTTTTGCACATCTGACCACTGTAACTTTAAGGCTAGGTTCACACTACGGAATCTCTGGGCAGAATTTCTGCTGGAGATTTAGCCGGCAGCACTAAGACCGCACAGACTGCATTGCCGTCACCATAGATGGCAATGCATTTCTGGGTGGATCTTTAGGGAGATCTGCTCAGAAATGCATTGGCATCTATGGGGACGACAATGCAGTCTGCGGGGTCCTAGTGCTGCACGTAACAAGGGGTCCAGTTAGCCTTAACACTAGAGATGAGCGAATCGAAGTTGACAAACCCGAATTCGTTACGAATTTTATGAAAAATTCGATTCGCAACGAATACGAATATCGCCGCAATTCTATCGCACAAATCGCTTCATTAAACTCCACTTTACAGCGTTCCAGGCTATTGGAGACCTAAGATGGCGGATCCACATGTGAGTACATGGGGCAGGGGATTATGGGAGGGCGGGAATGAAGGTAGGCGGGCTGACCCTGAACCACATGTGAGATGCAGCCTATCAGTGTTCACTGACCCCTGTGATGTCACAGCCCCTATATAATCGGCGGCCATCTTGCCTCTCTTCATTTCATCTATGCACTCAGATGGAGAGGACGGGACTGTGTGTGTGTGTGAATAGCTCATACCACAGCGTTACACTGCAACTGCTAGTCACATCAGCATTAGGGAAAGGCAGGAGTGCAGAGTGCTGTGCTGTTACTCTGAGAAGGATCATTGATTGCTAAACCTCCTATTCACGTTATAGAGCATTGCAGCAGAGAGGGGCAGATAGCTGTCAGCTGCCTCATACACATCTCCAAGCTGCCTGAACTTTATCATCCATCTTATCTCCTCATTTTTCAGCTCTATTGATTTTTTTTTTCTCCACAAATCTTCTGCTGCTCAGAATTGTGTGACAGAGTACAATTTAGGGTTTAATCCCTGGATTATTTTTTTTGTGGTGCTGCCCTGTTGGGTCCTGCTGCTGTTCAGAAATAAGTCATATTAGTGTGGACTTTGGTGCCTTTTTACCATTTTTCACCTGTTACTCTGTCTCTGTGCTAAATTCAGTGTTATACCACACGTTATATACCTGCCGGTGTATTAAAGACATTTTTTTCCCCCTGAGTACAAATACGCTTAACAGTGGCCTTATCATTGCAAAGGGCCTAAATACAAGCAAATAGTGTACCATATACCACCTTTTTTTCTGTCTCTGTGCTAAATTCAGTGTTATACCCCACGTTATATACCTGCCGGTGTATTAAAGAAAAAAAACGTTTTTCCTGAGTACAAATACGCTTTTTCAGTGGCCTTATCATTGCAAAGGGCCTACATACAAGCAAATAGCGTACCATATACCACCTTTTTTTCTGTCTCTGTGCTAAATTAAGTGTTATACCACACGTTATATACCTGCCGGTGTATTAAAGAAAAAAAAAGTTTTTCCTGCGTACAAATACACTTAACAGTGCGCTCATCATTGCAAAGGGCCTACATACAACCAAGTAGTGTACTATTTAGTACCTGTATTTCTGTCTCGGTGCTAAATTCAGTGCTATACATTAGTATACACTGGCTGGTGTATACAACAAAAAAAGAGTTTTTTTCTGCGTATAAATACGCTTAACAGTGCGCTCATCAGTGCAAAGGGCATACATACAACAAATTAGTGTACTATTTAGTAACTGTTATTCTGTCTAGGGCCTATATACTTTGAAAGGACAGCCGTAAGTAATTGCCTGCTGCTGTTCTATACCCTCATAAACACACTAAGTATGTCAGGCAGGGAAGTGCCAGGACGTGCACAGAGAAGGGGCAGAGGCCTACATACGTCAGGCAGAGTTGGCAGCAGACTTGGGGCGAGCGGCAGCAGGAGTCGCAGCAATAGGCCTGAGCTCCCGTTAACACTCAGCGGTCGTGTCGTCGACCCATCTCTCCTCGTCAATTGGTTTCCACACTCATCCCCATCATCACAAGCGACATCTGACAACCCCAGTCAAGAGTCGGTGGGTTTCTCAGACACAACCCTCAGTTGGCATGGCCCAGGAGCAGTCCCCTTAATCCCATTGCCTTTGTCCTATGCTGTTCCCTCTCCCAAAGAAGTATCTCATGCTTTGGGTTCAGCTCCACTATTTAGCGAGGACGATGTAATAGAGGACAGTCAGCATCTAATGGGTAGCCAAGAATGTGAGTAGACATGCGTCGCTTGCTCCGCAAGGCGGCAAAGTAGTGATGCGGAGAAGTGATGTGGGAGGCGGTGTTTCAATTGTTCAGGGTCCTGAGGCAGACACTGTTGTGGAACACGAGGAGGACATCAGTGACGTGCACACATCTTTTGATGATGATGATGAAGCCGATCGCAATTGTGAGCCGGGTGCAGAAGCCGGGCTTCATCATCATCAGGAGAAGAGATTTGCTCTTTGTCTATGAGGCAGCAAGGCGGTAGAACGGTTGGCAATCAGCGTGGTGGTGGCAGTAGTGGATATTCAGGAGCCAAACGTGCCAGGGGGAGACCACCTGCTTCGCGGCAAGCTACCATTCAGGGAGGTAGTGGAACAGGGGTTCCTGGAGACGGCGCCAATAGCAGTGAAATAGTGCGAACTGCGGATGGGAAAATCAGCTACTTTGCAGTGTGGTTGTTCTTCATAAAGAATCCGGAGGACCATAGCGTAGTCACATGCAAAATCTGTGGGCAGAAAGTGAAGTGTGGCCAGGGTCCCAATCTCGGCACCACGGCCCTGCATCAACACATAATTCGCCACCATAAAGCGGCCTGGGATAACCATAAGCGGCCTGGATCCAGCCTGCCGCATCACCTAGTGGCCATCCGCTCCCTCCGTCATCCAGCCAAGGCTCCACCACCTCAGCCGAAGGGAGCATTGTGTCAAACCCTCCTTCTTGCACTCCTGCTTCCTCCGCTCGTAGTCAGCCATTCCTCCAACAATCGATCGGCGAAGCCATGTCCAAGAGACAACAGTATGCGCCCACTCATCCAACGGCGCAGAAGTTGAATGTGCTCCTGAAGTTGCTGGTGTTGCAGTCCCTCCCTTTCCAACTGGTGGACTCTGCAGCTTTCAGGGAATTGATGGCTTGTGCCGAGCCGAGGTGGAGAGTCCCAAGCCATAATTTCTTTGCGAAGAAGGCAGTACCAGCCCTGCATAAGTTTGTACAAGAGAAGGTGGGCCAGTTCTTGAGCCTTTCGGTGTGTTCAAAAGTGCATGGCAGCGCCGACGTGTGGAGCTGTAACTACGGACAGGGACAATACATGTCTTTTACGGCCCACTGGGTAAATGTTGTTCCTGCACAGCCACAACAGCAACTTGGACAGGTCACACCGCTTCCTCCTCCACTCTCTGGCTCCCAGGCAGTTGGTCCTTTTACAGTGTGCACCTCCTCCACCTCCTCCCCGTGTCCTCGGCCTCCACTGCACGTCCAAATCTCGGTGGCCCTTCATCATACCACGTGTGTAGGGCACAGCGGTGTCAAGCCGTCCTTCACATGGTTTGCCTTGGTGAATGGAGTCACACAGGGGAGAAACTGCTAAAGTTCATTAGGGAAGAAATCCGAGTATGGCTTACTCCACGAAATCTGGAAATGGGAACCATGGTGACCGACAATGGGAAGAACATTGTGGCCGCGCTGCGACAAGGAAGTGTGAACCATTCGCCCTGCATGGCACACGTGTTGAATTTGGTTGTCAAGAAGTTCATCGAGTCTTCACCCCATTTGCAAGACGTCCTGACAATGGCAAGGAAACTGTGCATGCACTTCAGCCACTCGTACACCGCCAAGCACACTTTGCTTGAGCTGCAGCGTCAGAACGGTATCCCACAGCATAGTCTTATTTGTGACGTTGCCACACTTTGGAATTCCACCCTCCATATGTTGGACAGACTATACGAACAAAGAAAAGCCATCACAGATTTTTTGATGATACAAGCAGATAGGAGTACTCCCCTGTGTAACTTCAATGTGAACGAGTGGCAGCTCATACGTGACACCTGCCGTTTGCTGAGGCCTTTTGAGGAAGCCACATTTTTGTTAGTCGCTCGAATTACGCCATGAATGACGTAATTCCACTCCTACATTTACTCCAAAAAATTATTGAAAACATGGCTGGTCACGGCAATGGAGACGTTGCACCTACATCAGAAGGCTACATGAGTCCTGTGGGGGATGAACTGGAGGAGGATGATGAGGGGCAGAGCGGAGCACAGTTTACGGTGGATGAGATGGCCAGTGTTTCTGGTCATTGGACAGGAGAGGAGGAGCAGGAGCAGCCAGAGGAGCTGGAGGGTTATTACGAGGGAGGCGAGACAGAGGACCCAGACACACCGTGGCAGTATGCAGTGGAGATGGAGGCAGGTAGTCACAGTGAGTCACTGTCACAAATGGCACGATGCATGCTGAGTTGCTTGCGTAGTGACCCCCGAATTGTCACAATTCGTCAGCGCGATGACGTCCACATGGTCCATCCACTCGCAGGTCTGACTCGGGGGGCCCTCTGCGCTCACCTTCCACTGGCACGGTTGCTGGGGAGGGGAGGGGTGGCAGGAGCAGTACCGGCTCAATCAGCAGCAGCCTGAGTCTACAGTCGCTGATGAGTAGCTTCCTTCAGCCACATAGTGAAGCTACTCATCAGCAGCAGGTGGACATGGAGCAGGACCTAAACCAGCAGGTGGTGGCTTACTTCGACATGACCCTGCCAACAACCGTTGAAGATCCGCTGGGCTCATTCTGTGTCTTTCAGGAACTACTTGCCTCCCTGGTGCCTCTGGCCTTGGGCCTTACGCAAATTTTCGCATATGCGCAAATTCGGACGCCAGTCTCACACAGTAGTATTAGAGCCTTCTTTACACCACACAAGCTGGAAGCAGAGAGGGATGATCACTGTGATGTGTACTGTGAATTAAAAAAAAAATAAAAAAAAAAGATTATTCGTAATTGCGAATATATAGTGCTATATTTGCGAATATTCACAAATTCACGAATATGCGATATTCGCGAATAAAATTCGCATTGCAAAAATTTGCGAGCAACACTAGATCCGAGGACCTCACTAACCAACTCACTACAATCGCTTATAGCGACGGGCGGTGTGTACAAAGGGCAGGGACTTAATAAACACCAGCTTATGACCCTCACTTACTGTTAATTCCTCGTTTTAAGATTAAATAATTGCAATCACAGATCCCTATCACGAACTGGTTTCAGCGTGCAACACGCACCTGTCCTTAAAAGATAGAGAGACGCTAATCCGTTCAGTGGAGCGCTAGTGCGGCCCAGGACATCTGAGGCCATAACACACCTGTTATTGCTCGATCTCGCAATTGATCGGGCAAGGTAAGGGGTTATTAAAGCCTCTTGGGTACTGCTGAGACCTACTCCTGACTGCTCCTGGTGCAATGTATGGGGTAATTAAACACTCTTGGGTAGTGTTATTGTTAAATTTACTGGTAATTTTATCAGTAATAAAATTGCATTTTGCAGAATGATAACCGTTACACAACGGAACGTTTGTTGCGTGTGATTTTTTAATGAAAAAAAAATAGATGGAGAGGGATTAACTCTGCTTAATCATTTTTGGCGAATAGAATCCTTTAGCCATCTGATTTTTTGGAGACAGATGCACTTACACACATGTAATAATTTTTTTAACCAAATTTCAAACATTGTGTGCAGTGGCGTTGCTAGGGTTGGTGTCACCCGGTGCGGTAGAAAATGGTGTCACCCCCATACCTCCCCCCTCCCCCCTCCCCCCAGTAAGTTTTTAGCCTGTTGTGACAGACACCACTGTTGTAGCGCATTGTGAGAAATTCCAGTATAATAATCAGATATACCAGTTGCCACAGAATGGGAAAGTGTTAAAGAAGTTTTCACCATTTAAATATACAGCTCCCAGAATTACTTAAAGGGGTACTCCACTGGAAAACATTTACTTTTATATCAACTGGTGCCAGAAAGTTAAACAGATTTTTAAATTACTTCTATTTAAAATCTTAATACTTACAGTACTTATAAGCTGGTGTATGCTCCACAGGAAGTTGTGTAGTTCTTTCCAATCTGACCACAGTGCTATTTGCTGACACCTCTGTCCATGTCAGGAACTGTCCAGAGCAGGATAGGTTTGCTATGGGGATTTGCTCCTACTATGGACAGTCCTTGACATGGACAGAGGTGTCAGCACAGAGCACTGTGGTCAGACAGAAAAGAAATTAAAAAAGAAAATAACTTCCTGTGAATCGCTTATACAGCAGCTAATAAGTACTGGAAGGATTAAGATTTTTAAATAGAAGTTATTTACAAATCTGTTTAACTTTGTAGCACCAGTTGATTAAAAAAAATGTTTTCCAGTAGAGTACCCCTTTGAGCAGTGGTGAGGTTATGCTGGGAGTTGTAGTTTCACTGACCATAACTGTAGAACTGACAAGCGACTACAGCTCTGATAGGACATAGAGAGGAGAATGTACAATGACATCAGTGACTACAGGTGACGTCTTCTCTATAGTGAGGAGGATACACAATGATATCAGTGACTACAGGTGACGTCTTCTCTATAGTGAGGAGAATACACAATGATATCAGTGACTACAGGTGACGTCTTCTCTATAGTGAGGAGAATACACAATGATATCAGTGACTACAGGTGACGTCTTCTCTATAGTGAGGAGAATACACAATGATATCAGTGACTACAGGTGACGTCTTCTCTATAGTCAGGACAATACACAATGATATCAGTGATTACAGGTGACGTCTTCTCTATAGTGAGGAGAATACACAATGATATCAGTGATTACAGGTGACGTCTTCTCTATAGAGAGGAGAATGTACAATGACATCAGTGACTACAGGTGACGTCTTCTCTATAGTGAGGAGGATACACAATGATATCAGTGATTACAGGTGACGTCTTCTCTATAGTGAGGAGAATGTACAATGATATCAGTGACTACAGTTGACGTCTTCTCTATAGTGAGGAGAATGTACAATGATATCAGTGACTACAGGTGACGTCTTCTCTATAGTGAGGAGAATGTACAATGATATCAGTGACTACAGGTGACGTCTTCTCTATAGTGAGGAGAATGTACAATGATATCAGTGACTACAGGTGACGTCTTCTCTATAGTGAGGAGAATACACATTGATATCAGTGACTACAGGTGACGTCTTCTCTATAGTGAGGAGAATACACAATGAGATCAGTGACTACAGGTGACGTCTTCTCTATAGTGAGGAGAATACACATTGATATCAGTGACTACAGGTGACGTCTTCTCTATAGTGAGGAGAATACACATTGATATCAGTGACTACAGGTGACGTCTTCTCTATAGTGAGGAGAATACACATTGATATCAGTGACTACAGGTGACGTCTTCTCTATAGTGAGGAGAATACACAATGATATCAGTGATTACAGGTGACGTCTTCTCTATAGTGAGGAGAATACACAATGGTATCAGTGATTACAGGTGACGTCTTCTCTATAGTGAGGAGAATGTACAATGATATCAGTGACTACAGGTGACGTCTTCTCTATAGTGAGGAGAATGTACAATGATATCAGTGACTACAGGTGACGTCTTCTCTATAGTGAGGAGAATGTACAATGATATCAGTGATTACAGGTGACGTCTTCTCTATAGTGAGGAGAATACACAATGATATCAGTGATTACAGGTGACGTCTTCTCTATAGTGAGGAGAATACACAATGATATCAGTGATTACAGGTGACGTCTTCTCTATAGTGAGGAGAATGTACAATGATATCAGTGATTACAGGTGACATCTTCTCTATAGTGAGGAGAATACACAATGATATCAGTGACTACAGGTGACGTCTTCTCTATAGTGAGGAGAATGTACAATGATATCAGTGACTACAGGTGACGTCTTCTCTATAGTGAGGAGAATACACAATGATATCAGTGACTACAGGTGACGTCTTCTCTATAGTCTTCACTTATCTAATTCAGAAGGTACATACCGCCTGGTCCAGCTAAATCTTCTCTCTGCAGAATGTGACGCCCAGACGTCTCCTCACTATGTCAGCGCATTCTCATCCTCTATATGAAAACCATTATTATTATAAACCTGCCAGACACTATATCCTCTAAATATAATACTACTATACTCTTTGATTATAAACCTTCCATACACCGTACCCACTGAATATAATACTACCACACACTGTACATTCTGAATATAATACCATCACATACTGTACCCTCTGAATATAATACTATCACATACTGTACCCTCTGAATATAATACTATCACATACTGTACCCTCTGAATATAATACCAACACATACTGTACACTCTGAATATATTACTACCACCCACTGCGCCCTCTGAATATAATACTTAGAGATGAGCAAACTACAGTAAATTCAACTCGTCACAAACTTCTCAGCTCGGCAGTAGATGGCTTTTCCTGCATAAATTAGTTCAGCTTTCAGGTGCTCCCGTGGGCTGGAAAAGGTGGATATTGTCCTAGGAGAATCTTTCCTATGAATGTATCCACCTTTTCCAGCCCACCGGAGCACCTGAAGGCTGAACTAATTTACGCAGGATAAGTCATCAACTGCTGAGCCGACAAGTTGGTGACGAATCGAATTTACTGTAAGTTCGCTCATCTCTAATAATACTACCACAAACTGCGCCCTCTGAATATAATACTACCACCCACTGTGCCCTCTGAATATAACACTACCACAAACTGCGCCCTCTGAATATAACGTTGCCATACAGTGCACCCTCTGAATATAATACCACAACCGCAGTAACACCCCTCAACATCCGTTAGCAGATGCTATTACCACGGGAGGGGGGTATTGGTGGTGTTGCTAGTGGATGATCGGGGTGCTACTACTGGGGGGGGGGTGTTGCTGAAGGATGATGAGGGTGCTACTGGCCATCCCACCTGGCAGTATCACCCCCATCATCCATCGGCAGGATCATCCTCCTGGCAGGAGCACCGCCATCATCCACCATCAGGATCTGCTGATGGAGGTGCTGCTGGGGGGGGGGGGTAGTGGCTGGCGGATGATGAGGGTGCTACTGCCAGGGGGGGGGGGAGCATTAGGTAGGCAGCAGTTCCCCCACATTAGGTAGGTAGCAGTTTCCCCACATTAGGTAGCATCTTTTCCCCACATTAGGTAGCATCTTTTCCCCACATTAGGCAGCATAGATTCCCCACATTTGGTACCAGTTTCCCCACATTAGGTAGGTACCAGTTACCCCACATTAGGTAGCAATTTCCCCATATTAGGTAGCACAGATTCCCCACATTAGGTAGCAGTTTCCCCACATTCGGTAGCACAGATTCCCCACATTAGCTAGCATAGACTCCCCACATTACGTAGCATAAACTCCGCACATTAGGTATCATAGACTCCGCACATTAGGTAGCATATACTCCGCACATTAGGTAGCATAGACTCCCCACATTAGGTAGCATAGACTCCCCACATTAGGTAGCATAGACTCCCCACATTAGGCCGCAGGTTCCCTTGCAGGTTCCCCACAATGCGTCAGTCTCCCCACACACACACACACACACACACACACACACGCACACACACACAAAAAAAAAACACATACAACACAGAGAGACACACACACAAACACACACAGTCAGAGAGACACACACTCACAGACAGACACACAGAGTCACACACACACAGTCACACACAGAGTCACACACACACACACAGTCACACACAGAGTCACACACACACACAGAGTCACACAAACACACAGTCACACACAGAGTCACACAAATGCACAGAGTCACACACACACTCAGAGAGTCACACAAACACACAGTCACACACAGTCACACACACACACAGAGTCACACACACACTCAGAGAGTCACACAAACACACACAGTCACACACAGTCACACACACACACAGAGTCACACACACAAACATAGATAGAGACAGACACACACACTCACCCATCCAGCGCAGCGATCCTTCTCACCGGGCGCAATGCGAGTGACGTAACTGACGTCCCCCTGCGCGGCCATGCGGTGTGACGTCAGGCCGGCGCAGACGTGGGAGCGGAGGCCGGGCACAGTACTGGTGAAGGTGAGAGGGGGGGGGGCGTGATGACGGAAGGGCGCACTGAAAGGGGGGGGGGGTCGCTAACGGACGGGCGCACCGCACACACAGCACAGGGGGGGTGTGCTGACGGATGGGAGGCTGGTCGGGCACATAGGGGGGTGTCAGTGTAGCTGGGGAGGGGGTGTGGGTGCTGTGGAGCGTCTTGGTGTCACCCCATTAGGTTGGTGTCACCCGGTGCGGGCCGCACCCCCCGCACCCGGGTCGCAACGCCACTGAGTACACAGTGCAGGGCTCACATTACTTCCCCAGCTTTACGTACTGCCTGTCTCCCAGCTTTTCTAGTCTCCTGAAGGGAATATATGTCTGGTGAAGCAGCCATATTGGAGACATGAAGTACCAGATGTCACACTAGTATTCTGCCATTAAGGAGTTTATAAAGCTGGGGAAATACTAGGGGGACATCTGTTACGATGACGGCCGCCATCAGAGCCGCATGCGAGGTGCGAAAAGTGCACTGTAAGACAGTAAAGGAGACCAAGCTTATGAAAGGTCCCTGAGGATATTGAGCGATTGAAACGCGTTGGACCCCTTATGGATACGATATGATATGAAGGAGCCGTCAGTCGTCACATACCAGCATGCAGATGTCCTGGCGTGAATCCAGCATCTATGGATACAGCTAAGTGTATTTGCCAGCATATCAGTATGTCTGCATAACTAACTGGGGACATTGGAAACCACCTAGTGTGGGAATAGTCTAAATGCACTCCTAACTATCCATCTGGAGATTAAGCCATTTAATATACTGCAACCTATATTCATCTACCTAGTATGCTATCACACCTAAATATACTCACAGCACTATCTCCGAAGCTACTGATGGACGGCAACATATGCCTCAGTGTGCAGTCTGTGAGTGAATATACCGCATAGTGTGAATGTACATCTAAGATATCTATGGACTGAATACTGGCATACTAGGAGACCAGGCTTCTGTGCTGCAAATTGCCTATGCTTATGTGGACATAGCCCTATGTTGAGAAATCTGCAGACACGCTGAATATAAATCTAAACTGCACAGTGTGAACTGGCTATATTATGCATCTGATGGGGCCATCTAAGAATTTCCACATTACAATACCGTGCATATATACTACTTGAATGCTGTGACAATATACATTAACAATTATATGTGGACAATATAAGTCCTATCTGGAGTAATCTGCAGACACGCTGAATATATGCTCAAATCGCACAGTGTGAACCGGTTACTTTATTCATCTGATGGGGCCATCTAAGAATTTCCACATTACAATACCGTGCATATATACTACTTGAATGCTGTGACAATATACATTAACAATTATATGTGGACAATATCAGTCCTATCTGGAGTAATCTGCAGACACGCTGAATATATGCTCAAATCGCACAGTGTGAACCGGTTACTTTATTCATCTGATGGGGACATTTGAGAAATCCCACACTATAATACTGTGCATATATACTACTTGAATGCTGTGACAACATATATACATCAATACTGTATGCTGGTCAAACGTCCGTGACAATAACCATTTTTTCTGCAAGGACAATTTAATACCGTATTGAACCGAATATCTTGGAGTGTATGATCTAGTGGACTGTGATCACCGTGAAATAAGTCCAGCAATACTGATGTGTATTCTATTTGAAGGATAGTTACCTGTTTGGAGGTGCGGCTGCGCTAAGTGTGAACAGCGGACTTGTCATCTATAGTTCGCATACATTGGTGGACTAGACATCCTGATTCATTTATCCTTTGATACAGAGCACTGGAATCCTATTTAGGTCACTATCCTCAATAGCCAGATAATCAGCGGTTCAATATGCAATATAGTTTCTTGCAGCATTGTTTAATAATGGTTATTGTATTGTGAATAATGATTTGTCTGTGTTACCTGCATAGCGGGCTGTCTCTCCTGTGATTTTGGGAGGTGTTAGTGGTTGCGTTACAGTAACTTAGCCTTACGACTGGGGAGATGATGCGCTTTGCTTAGGTATATTTATATGGCAGGATACTGATGGCGGCCTGTTAATATTATTACAATTTCTATTTTTCTACTTTTTGATACTACCTTTGTGCATTTTTAGATGTGCATATTAAAAGCTATGTTTTAGAGGTTCCCTTCTAGTCTATTCAGTTTTTTTGTAATATTGGGAGACCTAATCTTAATATTCTTATCTCAGTGGGACATCTGTTACTTCACTGCATATCTCCTCTCCAATATAACTGCTTCACCAGACTGATATTTCCTTTAGGAGACTGGGAAAGCTGGGTGACAGACAGTACATAAAGCACTGAGGAAGTGTGAGCCCTGCACTGTGCATTACCTGTCACCAAGCTTTCCCAGTCTCCTGAAGAGAGTACTCATATAGTGCCGCACAATGTGGGTACACACATATATACACATTACAAATATACATTGATAATACTAACAGACATATACACAATTAGACACAGCACATATACACACATACCATATACACACAGACAGAAGCACACTTACTTTTTAGGTAGGATTCAACAGCTCCAGGGGGTCCACAGTTTCTGTAGCCACCAGATTCACTTCTGCTCCAAGCTATAGCACTGTGCAGCCTGCAGCCTTCCCCTCCTCCTATTCCCCGACTGCCGAGCTGTGTACAGCAGGAGGCTGGGGAACTTAGTCCAGGCAAAGTCCAGGTAGGGGAACGGGGCCCCATGATTTTAGCTCCGTGAAAAGAACCTACTGCATTGCAAGGGGCTTGTTCTTTTTACTAACATGCAGTGTGGGAGGAGAGTGACAGAGCCGGCAGCAGTCGGGCCCCCAGTACACAGTGCTCCTGGTCCGGGCCCCTGACGACAGTACTGCCCTGATGGCAGCCCTGCCCCTGACTAATATGATCCCTGTGAATTATTCCACTCTAGGCGCCCAAATATCTAGGGATATATCTAATTATTCAAGGTTTCCTACATCATGGGTGGGTCGGATTGCTACTATCCAAATTCTTTATTATTTCTGGACCTGCCGGTTCAGGTCCCCAAATACAGAATTCGATTTCTTCAACAACATCTTAAGTAATTTATTTGGCTTTCCAGTATCTACCGTATATACTCGAGTATAAGCCGAGTATTTCAGCTATCGGCTGTCCGGGCATGCTGGGAGTTGTAGTTTTGAAACATCTGGAGGTCCGCAGGTTGAAGACCACTGCCGGGCCTTCACCATCATCCAGACCCCCCCCCCCCCCCTTTAGTTTTCTACTCACCTCCCCTCAGTGGGAAGGAAGGGTGATCTGGTACGGGCCATCTATGCGGCAGGGACCGTCCGGTGGGGAGGGTTAGTCGTTCCGGGCTGTCCATCTTCACCGGGAGGCCCTCTTCTCCGCTCTGGGCCAGCCCCGGACTAGTGACGTTGCCATGACTACGACGCACAGGGACGTTCATCGTCAAGGCAACGTCACTAGTCCGGGGCTGGCCCAGAGCGGAGAAGAGGGCCTCCCGGTGAAGATGGACAGCCCGGAACGACTAACCCTCCCCACCGGACGGTCCCTGCAGCATAGATGGCCCGGACCAGATCACCCTTGGACAGCCTGGACAGCCGCGGGCATGCTGGGAGTTGTAGTTTTGAAACAGCTGGAGGTCCGCAGGTTGAAGACCACTGATGAAGGGATTGACAGGCGGTGATGATGATGGGGGTGTTAATGATGGGGGTCTGGATGATGACGGGGGGGGGGGGGGTGATGTATTTCCCATACTAGGCTTAAAGTCGAGTCAATAACTTTTCCTGGGTTTTTGGGGTGAAATTAGGGGCCTCGGCTTATATTCGGGTCGGCTTATACTCGAGTATATATGGTATGTCTCTCTGGAGACAGAGGCGGGTTGAGCTGCCCAGATTTATAATGATATGAAGCCTCGCTGCTGGACCAGGTTAAACCATGGTGGACAAATGACTGCTCTAAACTGTGGGTACATATAGAAACCTCTTTGTACCCTCAGGTTCATTATTTTTAGAACTATGGATCTCGCGTCTATCATATAGTATTCCACCTAACATTTGCCCCACCATGTTAGCAGCTTTTCGTATTTGGTCTCTTCCCTTGATTCAATACTTCTGTTAAGTCTTAGGGACCTGCCCCTTGATATAATTCAGACACAAATTCCTAATAATAATTTTATATATTTATATATTCCGATATATGAGAGGATAGCCGGCTCCGACCAGTTCAACAAATTGCTCAAACATTCTCACTTCCCACTACAGAATGTTATAAATACAGTTACGATATTGGCCCTCATTTACTAAGAAAATCGGGTTGGAAGTCTATGTTGCTTTCTTACCCGACTGCTTTTTTCCCCTGGTATTTATTATTATGTCACATCCTGTTTGTCGCACGTAGGTTTTGTAGGTTTTGGTTTCCAACTCCTCTGAGCTGTCGGGAAAAAATCCACAACAATTCAACAAATTCGGGTTGGAAACCTTAATAAATACGTGGGAAAGCTCAGAAATGTCGGGTAACGCCCCTTTTTCGGGTTTGGGAGAATCCACATCGGGTCCGTCGGGAAAAAATGTCGCATGGTGTCGCAGACTGGCGCACGATGTCTGCGACATGGCGCAGACAAAGATGCGACAAAAAAAACGACAAAAGAGGTCGGGTTTAGAATAGTAAATGAGGGCCAATGAGTCTCATCTCTAAACATGTTCCAGATCCAAGTCATTATATAGTAAAAAAAAAATGTACCCCATGTTTATCTACTAAGGGAGTATGAAAAGCTTCTAATACCTTGTTACCTAATCCTGGACTCCCTGATTGCTGTAAGAAGTGGGAAGAGGATTTAGGGAAGACTTTTAGTGAGGAACAATGGATTCACGTCTTTACACTGAGCTAAAAAATGTCACATAATGTCCCTGATTTATAAGAGTCTTGTGGAGGTTTCTTTGTGGGTTTTAATTCCCTACAATTTTTTTCCACGGTATTTACTAAGATTTCTCTACATTTTGCACTTTTCCCTACATTTTGCTTTTTTTTTACACATGCTCTGATCTGTCCGCTTTTCCTCGGCTCAAATCCACCACATTTCCTGTGGAAATCTTAGTAAATATGTTGGGTTTTTGTGAAAATGTCAGAAACACGACCCTTTTCTGCTCTCAAAAATGTATCCAGAATCGCTGGCGCTGTGATACACGATCGGGCACTTTTCTTCATGTATGGTGGGAATGTGACTTCATTTCTGACTTCTGGCAGAAGATTCATTTGACTTTGAACCACATTATGGGGTTCACCTTTCCCTGGGGCCCAGAGGTGACATTATTACATTTGGGTCTGGGAGAAATCCCTTTTTCGGAAATAACTATCCCAATTCATATACTTGGAAAAGCGAAGAGATACCTGATCTTCAGCATATTATTAATACAGTTCAATGTAACGTTACCATGGAGCGATCCATTACATCTGTTACAGATCATTTAAAACTGTTCACTAGAGATTGGACCAAATGGCTGGAATTTAGGTTTAGGCAAAGTTACAATTTTAACCTATTTCTAAGTTATTGGGGTTTTATTTTTGTTTTTTTTTTCTCTTCTCTCCCCTTCTTTTTCTTTCTTTCTTTTTCTCTCATTTCTTTTTTCTTTGCTCTCGACTCTTCTTTACTTACTAGACAATAGGAGAATTTTCCTTAAACTGGACAAACTCTGAAATATTAAACATTTGATTAACCAGTTTCTCTTCTTTCAGTTAAAGGAGTACTCCGGCGCGCACTTTTTTCCTTTTATCCCGTCCGGGCTGCAAAATAAAAGAAAACGCACTTTCTCTTACCTACCAACGAGCCCCCGGAGCTCCGGTACACTCCGGTACAGGTGTTGGGTCCCCGGGCTGTATTCTTCTTACTTCCTGTTAGCCCGGCACGTCACACGGAGCTTCAGCCTATCACCAGCAGAGGCGGGACATCGCTGCGGCCGGTGATAGGCTGAACCTCCGTGTGACGTGCCGGGCTAACAGGAAGTAAGAAGAATACAGCCCGGGGACCGAACACCTGTACCGGAGTGTACCGGAGCTCCGGGGGCTCGTTGGCAGGTAAGAGAAAGTGCGTTTTATTTTATTTTGCAGCCCGGACGGGATAAAAGGAAAAAAGTGCGCGCCGGAGTACTCCTTTAAATATGAGAAACATTGTTAGAATTTTGAGCAACTTCTTAAAGAGGTAAACTTTATTACTTTGTATTTGTTATGCAATTGTTTATGTAAAATAATAAATAAAGAACCTTTTTCCTTCCAATCCATGACATATATGGGAATTTACGAGCGTGTAACTGGGTCTTCAATCCGTGTAATAATGGCGCAAAGTGTGAAGTAAAGAGATCTTGTACCAGATGTGATCAGATCTCTAGGGATTTTATACCCCGGGGAGGACAAAGAAAAGGAAAAGAATTACACCGATGTTTACTGAACCCGGGGGACGCTGACATATTGACGACTTCTCATATAGAAAAATGGATTTTATGATCTGAGACCGAAAATAGACGTCAAGACGGGAAACGCTGGTCTAGGGTTTGTGATAAATAAAAGTATCTGCAGCGTCTTATGTTCAGAAGAGACGATCTTCAAGGGAGACGCGCGGATCCTGTCTGATGCCTTGAATTAAAGTCTCTATAATCATAATGAGAAGGGGGCGGGGACAACACTGACGCGTTACATTCCCTATATACAACGTCAGGGACAATATTACATTTATTATAAGTCCAGTGTGCGGAGATGAATATAAGAATAAAAAATCATATAATATAGAGAACTTCTTAAAAATTGGTAACAAGTTTGGAAATGAAGTGTGTGTATGTGTATATATATATATATATATATATATATATATATATATATATTACTGTCAACTATCCTATGTACATGGTTAATATATAGATGTGTTATCTGCATCAATTATTCCTCTGAATTGACTTCTCCCCTGTGTGAGTTCTTTTCTTTGATGCTGATGAAGACTTGATTTCTTAGTAAAACATTTCCCACATTTTGAACATGAAAATGGCTTCTCTCCTGTGTGAGTTATTTGATGTACAACAAGATGCGGTTTCTGAGTAAAACATTTCCCACATTTTGAACATGAAAATGGCTTCTCTCCTGTGTGAGTTCTTTGATGTTGAACAAGACTTGATTGAAAAGTAAAACATTTCCCACATTCTGAACATGAAAACGGCTTCTCTCCTGTGTGAGTTCTTTGATGTCTAACAAGACCTGATTGAAAAGCAAAACATTTCCCACATTCTGAACATGAAAATGGCTTCTCTCCTGTGTGAGTTCTTTTATGTACAACAAGAATTGATTTCTGATTAAAACATTTCCCACATTCTGAACATGAAAATGGCTTCTCTCCTGTGTGAGTTCTTTGATGTGTAACAAGACCTGATTTAAAACTAAAACATTTCCCACATTCTGAGCATGAATATGGTTTCTTTCCTGTATGAGCTCGTTGATGTCCAACACCTCTTCTGTGACCGTTTTTTTTCTGAACATCCTGTGATGACTGAGAAGACAGGACCTGTATATAAGGATGAGATGACAGATCTTGGCTGTGAAGGGCTGAGGGTGTATCTGGGATAATGGAATGTTCTTCATATGTATCTTGTGTGATATCATCATCTGCTTTATAATCTGAAGATATAAGATTCTCCTCTGAACTCCTGGTACAAGAATCTGCAGAGAATAACACAGATTTTATTATCAGTATTAAAGGGGTTCTCCACCATAAGGTGATTTTAGTACGTACCTGGCAGACAGTAATGGACATGCTTAGGAAGGATCTGCACTTGTCTTGGGGCTATATGGCTATGTTGTGAGATTACCATAACACTGTGGCTAGCTTTTTGTGAATTGGTATTTCCTGTTTGAGTTTCCTTCTTTGCCTACAAATCCCATAATTCCATTTTACTCCCTCCCACACATCAGCCACCCCCATCCATTGAAACATAAATGAGCTGCACCCATTCAAAAGACCTGTGGTTTTCAATCAGGGTGCCTACAGCTGTTGCATTAGTTGTAGATTGATCTCTCTCCCACCAAGCGATCGCTCCACCCATTGAAGCAGACAGGCTACCTGTCATCAGGTGACTAGTGATGTCAGGTCTCAGCCACATTACAACCTGGGAAAAATCTGAGACAACAGTCATTTTGTATGCTGTTAAAAATAAATATTGGGGTGAAAATCACATAAGAATTGTAAGAAAACAGTCACACACAGGTACAGACACTATATTATGGACTACACTAACTTTAACTGGAATACCCCTTTAACCCCTTAACAACCCAGGAACACTGCATCTACGCTGCATTTGAGAGCTTGTTGTTTTGTGGGACGGATCTTACATTGTATTAACTGTGCATTAAAATATAGGTCAGGTCCATACGATCACAGGGATATCTAATTTGCATAGTTTTTGTTACGCTTTACTGCTTTCTAAAAACAATTAAAACAAAAATTGCTTTACATTTTTACAACAAAAAAGTTAAAATATTATTGGAGGGGGGGGGTTACATTTTTTTTTTTAAATCTTAAAAAAAAATTTTTTTAACACTTTTTGGTCCCTCTATAGGACTTGTATGAGCAGTCATTGGATTGCTCATACAGATCAGTACAGTACCGTATTTATCGGCGTATAACACGTACTTTTTAGGCTAAAATTTTTAGCCTAAAGTCTATGTGCGTGTTATTCGCCGATACCGCCCCAGGAAAGGCAGGGGGAGAGAGGCCGTCGCTGCCCGCTTCTCTCCCCCTGCCTTTCCTGGGGTCTAGAGCGCTGCTTCCGGCCCTTCTCACCCCCTGGCTATCGGTGCCGCTGCCCGTTCTGTCCCCCTGACTATCGGTACCGGCGCCGATAGCCAGGGGGAGAGAAGGGGCAGCGGCACCCATTGCCGGCGCCGCTGCCCCATTGCCTCCCCCATCCCCGGTGGCATAATTACCTGGGTCGGGTCCGCGCTGCTGCAGGCCCCCGGCGTGCGCCCCCTTCGTCGTTGCTATGCGCTGCACGGCGCGGCGCATGACGTCCGAGCGCCGCGCTGTGCATAGCAACGACAAAGGGGACGCACGCCGGAGGCCTGTAGCAGCACAGACCCGACCCAGGTAATTATGCCACCAGGGATGGAGGGAGGCAACGGTGCCGCTGCCCCTTCTCACCCCCTGGCTGTCGGCGCCGCTTCTCTCCCCCTGGCTAGGGGGTGAGAAGGGCCGGCATCAGGGCTCTAGACCCCCAGGAAAGGCAGGGGGAGAGAAGCGGGCAGCGACAGCCTCTCTCCCCCTGCCTTTCCTGGGGGTATATCGGGGTATACACGCGCACACACGCACCCTCATTTTACCTTGGATATTTGGGTAAAAAACTTTTTTTACCCAAATATCCTTGGTAAAATGAGGGTGCGTGTAATAGGCCGGTGCGTGGTATACCCCGATAAATACGGTACTTACTGCATTGATCCATTAGAGCCGACCATAGACAGGCTGTATCAATAGCAGAGTCCCGGCAGTGACAGAGTCCTAGCATTCATGTTATGTGCAGTAAAATTGACTTGTTCTCCTCATAGATCAGGTTGGTACGATCGGTATGTATAACATAGTGTTATCTTTTACTCCGTTTATTTTTATTTAAACTTATTTTTACTAAAAAGTGAGTAAAGAGACGTACAGTGTAAGTACAGACCATGGAAGTCTATGACAAAATCCCATTCAGCACAGCATGATGTATACAGAGTGAGGACAGCTGCATAACACAGTCACTGACTACAGACACAATACAACCTAAACCGGGAACCTTAACCCCTTAAGGACCGGGGGGTTTTCCGTTTTTGCATTTTTGTTTTTTGCTCCTTGCCTTTAAAAAATCGTAACTCTTTCAATTTTGCACCTAAAAATCCATATGATGCTTATTTTTTGCGCCACCAATTCTACTTTGTAATGACATCAGTCATTTTGCCCAAAAATCTACGGTGAAACGGAAAAAAAATCATTGTGCGACAAAATTGAAAAAAAACCTGCTGTTTTGTAACTTTTGGGGGCTTCCGTTTCTACGTAGTTCATTTTTTGGTAAAAAGGACCCCTTCTCTTTATTCTGTAGGTCCATACGGTTATAATGATACCCTACTTATATAGGTTGGATATTGTCGCACTTCTGGAAAAAATCATAACTACATGCAGGAAAATTAATACGTTTAAAATTGTCATCTTCTGACCCCTATAACTTTTTTATTTTTCCGCGTATGGGGCGGTATGAGGGCTCATTTTTTGCGCCGTGATCTGAAGTTTTTATCGGTACCATTTTTGCATTGATAGGACTTATTGATCGCTTTTTATTCATTTTTAAATTATATAAAAAGTGACCAAAAATGCACTATTTTGGACTTTGGAATTTTTTTGCGTGTACGCCATTGACCGAGCGGTTTAATTAATGATATATTTTTATAATTCGGACATTTACGCACGCGGTGATACCACATATGTTTATTTTTATTTACACTGTGTTTTTTTTTTTTATTGGAAAAGGGGTTGATTCAAACTTTTAATAGGGGAGGAGTTAAATGATATTCATTCACTTTTTGTTTTCACTTTTTTTTTTGCAGTGTTATAGGTCCCATATGGACCTACAACACTGCACACACTGATCATTGTTATCCCATAGGGACCTATAACACTGCACACACTGATCATTGTTATCCCATAGGGACCTATAACACTGCACACACTGATCTCTTATACTGATCATTGTTATCCCATAGGGACCTATAACACTGCAAACACTGATCTCTTATACTGATCATTATTATCCCATAGGGACCTATAACACTGCACACACTGATCTCTTATACTGATCATTGTTATCCCATAGGGACCTATAACACTGCACACACTGATCTCTTATACTGATCATTGTTATCCCATAGGGACCTATAACACTGCACACACTGATCTCTTATAATGATCATTGTTATCCCATAGGGGACTATAACACTGCACACACTGATCTCTTATAATGATCATTGTTATCCCATAGGGACCTATAACACTGCACACACTGATCTCCTATGCTGATCACTGGTTTCTCATAAGAAACCAGTGATCAAGGATTCTGCCGCATGACTGCTCAGGCCTGGATCTCAGGCACTGAGCAGTCATTCGGCGATCGGACAGCGAGGAGGCTGGTAGGGGCCCTCCCGCTGTCCTGTCAGCTGTTCGGGATGCCGCGATTAGCCGCGGCTATCCCGAACAGCCCGACTGAGCTAGCCGCAACTTTCACTTTCACTTTTAGCCGCGCGGCTCAGCTCTGAGCGCGCGGCTAAAGGGTTAATAGCGCGCGGCGCCGCGATCGGCGCTGCGCACTATTAGAGGCGGGTCCCGGCTTCACTATGACGCCGGGCCCGCCATGATATAACGCGGGGTTACTGTGTAACCCCGCGTTATATCAGGAGAGCAGGACCAAGGACGTACTGGTACGTCCTTGGTCCTTAAGGGGTTAAAGGGGTACTCCGCCCACAGACATCTTATCCCCTATCCAAAGGATAAAATGTCTGATCATGGGGGAAAAAAGGAAGGAGAAAGACAGAAGAAGAAAGGGTTAAAAGAAGGAGCCAAGAGTGCGGAGGACAGAAGAGAGGTGAAAGCCGAGAGAGAACCACACCGGCCCCCCCCATACCTTATGGAACTTATCAGGACACTTTCTTATTCAAGGTGAGTGTTTTTTGAAAAAATATTGCAAAACTTTACCTATATTCACAATGTAGTTGTTTTCTGTAGATTTGAAGTCTTCAGATTAGTTCACACGTTTCCATGGTTACATAGTTTTCCGCAATTTGTGCAACTATGGTAACAGCATAATTTTTATGCAGTTTTGAAAAATCCTGGCAAATATGCAATGTATGAACACAGCCTTAGGGGAGGTATATAACTATTATATATCCTGATCCCATAGAGATAGCAGCAGTATACAGATAGAGCTGGAGGGAAGGTGTATAACTGCTATATATCCTGATCCCATAAAGATAGCAGCAGTATACATATAGAGCTGGAGGGGAGGTGTATAACTAATATATATCCTGATCCCATAGAGATAGCAGCAGCAGTATACAGATAGAGCTGGAGGGGAGGTGTATAACTACTATATATCCTGATCCCATAGAGATAGCAGCAGTATACATATAGAGCTGGAGGGGAGGTGTATAACTAATATATATCCTGATCCCATAGAGATAGCAGCAGCAGTATACAGATAGAGCTGGAGGGAAGGTGTATAACTGCTATATATCCTGATCCCATAAAGACAGCAGCAGTATACAGATAGAGCTGGAGGGAAGGTGTATAACTGCTATATATCCTGATCCCATAAAGACAGCAGCAATATACAGATAGAGCTGGAGGGAAGGTGTATAACTGCTATATATCCTGATCCCATAAAGACAGCAGCAATATACAGATAGAGCTGGAGGGAAGGTGTATAACTGCTATATATCCTGATCCCATAAAGACAGCAGCAATATACAGATAGAGCTGGGAGAGGAGGTTTCTGGGAGCTGCCAGGATAATCTGATATGTGATGATGTCATCCTGTAGTTCATAGGATGTCAGCTGACCTAAGACTGACCACTTCCCCTGACACATTAAACACTGATTTTTGTGGGTCAGACTTATCACATGACTCAGTTAGGGCGCTTTCACACCACGTTATCAGCCTGCGGCTGCCGGGGGAAACCGTAAGCTCCCGTACCCCAGCCGGACCAACGCTGAAATCCATTGACTTTAATGAGCCGACCAGAGTCACCGTTTGACTCCGGTCGCCTCATTTTCAACCCGCATCTGGTTTTCTGACCAGACCTAAAACTGTAGTATACTACTAGGTCCAGTCAGAAAACCGGATACAGGGCAGAAATGAGTCGACCCGAGTCAAAAACTGCCAGAAAAAAACCAAGTGGCCTTACAGTGATTAACATAAGAAGTTATAGAGGTCAGCTCAGGGCATATTTCAGCATATTCATTTTTTTTTTAAGAATCTGAAATTCTTTTTAAACTAGTAATTGGGTATCATTTAAATCGTACCGACCTAAGAATCAAATTGGAAAAATTGCATTTTCTTTTCAGTTTCACCTCACAGATAATAATTTTTCAAATTTTACAGAATATTTTATGGAAAATGAAGAAATGAAGGATTTCATTAACAAGTACAGTGGATCCTGCAAAAAACATGTCTATGTCTATTACAAGACGAGGAGGATAAAATAAAAAATGTAAAAAAATGAAAATTTGCTGCATCATTAATAAAAATTAAAATAAATAAATAAATAAAAATAAGAAAATACAAAAATAAACTATAGTGGAAACCAGGTCAAACACACAGCCAGGGGTCAGGAACCAAAGCTGGTACTCAGGAATAGCCAAAGTCAGGACACCCAAAAGTCAGAACCAGGATTAGGACCAAGAGTGGATGTCAGCCAGGCCAGGGTTATAAATGGAATCACAATCAGGAACAACAGTAACAAGCCGTTAAATAGCCAGGACCCAGCAGGGAAGGGGCTGGCTGATTGAAAGGTAGCCAGGAAAATAAGGAGGTGCTCATTAATATCAGCTAAGATTTTTTTGTCTGAGAAACCAGAAGTGGAGCAAAGGAAAGGAAAGAGCCCTCACAGTACCCACCTCTAAACAAACCCTCCACATAGGGGAGCAACAGATGTGTGAAGGAATTAAGCATGAAAGGCACAGAGAAGGGGAGGAGAACGTACATCTGTAGCTGGAACCCAGGACCGTTCCTCTGCTCCATAGCCTTTCCAGAGGATTAGATACTGGAGGCCGCCCCTGGACATATGGGAGTCAAGGATACTGCAGACCTCATAATCCGACCCCGGCAAGGTGTAGTGAGGTGTAGTGATTGCATCGGATCATTTAAATGTGCGGAATGTCCGTCCATGATTTCTGGGTGTTCATTCCGCACATTTTCAGCCATTTGAACCCGGCCTTAGTGTTCTTAGTGCCAAGAAGAAAGGAGACACATAATAAAATGGGGAGAAGAAGAAGAGAGCCCACCTAGCCTGTCCTAGAGATAAACATTTGGCCGCAGGGAGGTAAATGAAGTGTTTGTGATCCATAAGAATTAGAATAGGTCCGGTAGTACCCACAGACAAGTGCGGCCACTCCTTGAGGGACGAATGATGGCCACTGAGGAAAGTTTCCTGGTAATAAAGCTATAAGGATAAAATGGTCTCTCTGGGGTAGGAAGGGGAGACACCTATTCTGTCTCAGACGCATCGTATGAACGGGAAAGCTGGGTTGTGGTGACCCAGGATGGGAGCTGTGGTGACGGCAGCTTTCAGGGTGGAAAACGTTTGTGACCTTCGTGGAATTCACATTTCTCCAGTTTGTAATACAGAACAATCTCTCGCAACGTAGCAATGCAGCTAAAGATTACAGCGCCGGAACTCTGCATATACTACACGGATGTGAGTAAGTGACCCCTCTTTGTAAAGCTGTTTACCCCACTATAACCCCGTATATTGGCTTTAGTGTGGAGAACAAGGGGTCAGATTCTCTATAAGTTACTTTGGATAAGACTGTAATGTGATTGAGGCCCCTGCGATTGATACAGGGCCTCAACTCACCAATCCCAGGGGCCTCAACTCACCAATCCCATGGGGCCCCAACTCACCAATCCCAGGGGCCTCAACTCACCAATCCCAGGGGCCTCAACTCACCAATCCCAGGGGCCTCAACTCACCAATCCCAGGGGCCTCAACTCACCAATCCCAGGGGCCTCAACTCACCAATCCCAGGGGCCTCAACTCACCAATCCCAGGGGCCTCAACTCACCAATCCCAGGGGCCTCAACTCACCAATCCCAGGGGCCTCAACTCACCAATCCCAGGGGCCCCAACTCACCAATCCCAGGGGCCTCAACTCACCAATCCCAGGGGCCCCAACTCACCAATCCCAGGGGCCCCAACTCACCAATCCCAGGGGCCCCAACTCACCAATCCCAGGGGCCCCAACTCACCAATCCCAGGGGCCTCAACTCACCAATCCCAGGGGCCTCAACTCACCAATCCCAGGGGCCTCAACTCACCAATCCCAGGGGCCTCAACTCACCAATCCCAGGGGCCTCAACTCACCAATCCCAGGGGCCTCAACTCACCAATCCCATGGGGCCTCAACTCACCAATCCCAGGGGCCTCAACTCACCAATCCCAGGGGCCTCAACTCACCAATCCCAGGGGCCTCAACTAGATTTGTGGATGAACCCCTGGGACAGTCTGTCTGTAACATACTCCTCTATGGCTTGGTTCTCTGCCACAAACAGAGGGTAGAATCTATCAATCTCTCCTGCTCTGGACAGTTTCTGACATGGACAGAGGTGGCAGCGGAGAACAGTGTGGTCAAACTGGAAATTACTACACAACTTCCTCTGGAGCATTCAGCAGCTGATTAGTACTGGAAGGATAACTATTTATAAATAGAAGTAATTTACAATTCTAACTTATAACTTAGCACCAGTTGATAAAAAAATCTTTTTTCATCGGAGTACCCCTTTAAAAAATGCCATAAAAAATGTATTACATTCGGTGACTGAGCAGAATCTGTGACTGTTCTCTGCATTTGTGGTTACTATTCACCTGGGAGGTTACCTGTAGGAATGTCCTCCTTATACTGCTCATCACTGCTCATATCTGTCTCTTCTTCTTTCTTTATGTCTGTAGCATTAATATAGATCAGATCTTTTCCTGTAGGAATGTCCTCCTTATACTGCTCCTCATCGCTCACATCTGTCTCTTCTTCTTCTTCCTTTATGTCTGTAGCAGTAATATAGATCAGATCTTTCCCTGTAGGAATGTTCTCCTTATACTGCTCATCACCGCTCACATCTGTCTCTGGAGCATTAATATTGTTCGGATCTTCTCCCTGATTCATAAGATGTGGAAGAAATATAGTAAAAGTCATCAGACAGTAGGAGAAGTTACGTGGGATGTTATAGATGAGCAGGAGATGAGGAGTCATGGAGGGTGAGGGGACTGACCAAGAGCTTCACAGCCCTTCTACAGATCATACGGAATATCTCCATCTACCTGATCATCCTGTGGAAGAAGAGGACGGGGACACCTCTCTGGTGCTGTTCTCTTACTGGATCTGACTGTAGGGAACACATACAGAGACTGAATTCATTCTTTACATACAAATAATGAGAGGACGTGTGTATATAGTCATGTCTATTACCTGGTGATGTGAGGGGCTGCTGATCCTCCATCATGACCTGATCCTTGTACTGATCCTTGTGTCCTTCTACATACTCCCACTCCTCCATGGAGAAATAGACCGCCACGTCCTGACACCTTATAGGAACCTGACACATAATGATACAGTCATCACCCCGACCCCTCCAGTGGTGTTACTGTATAATGTCCCAGCATTCCCAGCAGTGTCACCTCTCCAGTCATCACCAGACCCCTCCATTACTGTATAATGTCCCAGCAGTGTCACCTCTCCAGTCATCACCAGACTCCTCCATTACTGTATAATGTCCCAGCAGTGTCACCTCTCCAGTCATCACCAGACCCCTCCATTACTGTATAATGTCCCAGCAGTGTCACTTCTCCAGTCATCACCAGACCCCTCCATTACTGTATAATGTCCCAGCATTCCCAGCAGTGTCACCTCTCCAGTCATCACCAGACCCCTCCATTACTGTATAATGTCCCAGCAGTGTCACCTCTCCAGTCATCACCAGACCCCTCCATTACTGTATAATGTCCCAGCGGTGTCACCTCTCCAGTCATCACCAGACCCCTCCATTACTGTATAATGTCCCAGCATTCCCAGCAGGGTCACCTCTCCAGTCATCACCAGACCCCTCCATTACTGTATAATGTCCCAGCATTCCCAGCAGTGTCACCTCTCCAGTCATCACCAGACCCCTCCATTACTGTATAATGTCCCAGCAGTGTCACCTCTCCAGTCATCACCAGACCCCTCCATTACTGTATAATGTCCCAGCAGTGTCACCTCTCCAGTCATCACCAGACCCCTCCATTACTGTATAATGTCCCAGCAGTGTCACCTCTCCAGTCATCACCAGACCCCTCCATTACTGTATAATGTCCCAGCAGTGTCACCTCTCCAGTCATCACCAGACCCCTCCATTACTGTATAATGTCCCAGCATTCCCAGCAGTGTCACCTCTCCAGTCATCACCAGACCCCTCCATTACTGTATAATGTCCCAGCAGTGTCACCTCTCCAGTCATCACCAGACCCCTCCATTACTGTATAATGTCCCAGCGGTGTCACCTCTCCAGTCATCACCAGACCCCTCCATTACTGTATAATGTCCCAGCATTCCCAGCAGGGTCACCTCTCCAGTCATCACCAGACCCCTCCATTACTGTATAATGTCCCAGCAGTGTCACCTCTCCAGTCATCACCAGACCCCTCCATTACTGTATAATGTCCCAGCATTCCCAGCAGTGTCACCTCTCCAGTCATCACCAGACCCCTCCATTACTGTATAATGTCCCAGCATTCCCAGCAGTGTCACCTCTCCAGTCATCACCAGACCCCTCCATTACTGTATAATGTCCCAGCAGTGTCACCTCTCCAGTCATCACCAGACCCCTCCATTACTGTATAATGTCCCAGCAGTGTCACCTCTCCAGTCATCACCAGACCCCTCCATTACTGTATAATGTCCCAGCAGTGTCACCTCTCCAGTCATCACCAGACCCCTCCATTACTATATAATGTCCCAGCAGTGTCACCTCTCCAGTCATCACCAGACCCCTCCATTACTGTATAATGTCCCAGCAGTGTCACCTCTCCAGTCATCACCAGACCCCTCCATTACTGTATAATGTCCCAGCAGTGTCACCTCTCCAGTCATCACCAGACCCCTCCATTACTGTATAATGTCCCAGCAGTGTCACCTCTCCAGTCATCACCAGACCCCTCCATTACTGTATAATGTTCCAGCAGTGTCACCTCTCCAGTCATCACCAGACCCCTCCATTACTGTATAATGTCCCAGCAGTGTCACCTCTCTAGTCATCACCAGACCCCTCCATTACTGTATAATGTCCCAGCAGTGTCACCTCTCTAGTCATCACCAGACCCCTCCATTACTGTATAATGTCCCAGCATTCCCACCTCTCCAGTCATCACCAGACCCCTCCATTACTGTATAATGTCCCAGCAGTGTCACCTCTCCAGTCATCACCAGACCCTCCATTACTGTATAATGTCCCAGCAGTGTCACCTCTCCAGTCATCACCAGACCCCTCCATTACTGTATAATGTCCCAGCAGGGTCACCTCTCCAGTCATCACCAGACCCCTCCATTACTGTATAATGTCCCAGCAGTGTCACCTCTCCAGTCATCACCAGACCCCTCCATTACTGTATAATGTCCCAGCATTCCCAGCAGTGTCTCCTCTCCAGTCATCACCAGACCCCTCCATTACTGTATAATGTCCCAGAAGGGTCACCTCTCCAGTCATCACCAGACCCCTCCATTACTGTATAATGTCCCAGCAGTGTCACCTCTCCAGTCATCACCAGACCCCTCCATTACTGTATAATGTCCCAGCAGTGTCTCCTCTCCAGTCATCACCAGACCCCTCCATTACTGTATAATGTCCCAGCAGTGTCACCTCTCCAGTCATCACCAGACCCTTCCATTACTGTATAATGTCCCAGCAGTGTCACCTCTCCAGTCATCACCAGACCCCTCCATTACTGTATAATGTCCCAGCATTCCCAGCAGTGTCTCCTCTCCAGTCATCACCAGACCCCTCCATTACTGTATAATGTCCCAGAAGGGTCACCTCTCCAGTCATCACCAGACCCTTCCATTACTGTATAATGTCCCAGCAGTGTCACCTCTCCAGTCATCACCAGACCCCTCCATTACTGTATAATGTCCCAGCAGGGTCACCTCTCCAGTCATCACCAGACCCCTCCATTACTGTATAATGTCCCAGCAGTGTCACCTCTCCAGTCATCACCAGACCCCTCCATTACTGTATAATGTCCCAGCAGTGTCACCTCTCCAGTCATCACCGGACCCCTCCATTACTGTATAATGTCCCAGCAGTGTCACCTCTCCAGTCATCACCAGACCCCTCCATTACTGTATAATGTCCCAGCATTCCCAGCAGTGTCACCTCTCCAGTCATCACCAGACCCCTCCATTACTGTATAATGTCCCAGCAGTGTCACCTCTCCAGTCATCACCAGACCCCTCAATTACTGTATAATGTCCCAGCAGTGTCACCTCTCCAGTCATCACCAGACCCTCCATTACTGTATAATGTCCCAGCATTCCCAGCAGTGTCACCTCTCCAGTCATCACCGGACCCCTCCATTACTGTATAATGTCCCAGCAGTGTCACCTCTCCAGTCATCACCAGACCCCTCCATTACTGTATAATGTCCCAGCAGTGTCACCTCTCCAGTCATCACCAGACCCCTCCATTACTGTATAATGTCCCAGCAGTGTCACCTCTCCAGTCATCACCAGACCCCTCCATTACTGTATTATGTCCCAGCAGTGTCACCTCTCCAGTCATCACCAGACCCCTCCATTACTGTATAATGTCCCAGCAGTGTCACCTCTCCAGTCATCACCAGACCCCTCCATTACTGTATAATGTCCCAGCAGGGTCACCTCTCCAGTAATCACCAGACCCCTCCATTACTGTATAATGTCCCAGCAGTGTCACCTCTCCAGTCATCACCAGACCCCTCCATTACTGTATAATGTCCCAGCAGTGTCACCTCTCCAGTCATCACCAGACCCCTCCATTACTGTATAATGTCCCAGCAGTGTCACCTCTCCAGTCATCACCAGACCCCTCCATTACTGTATAATGTCCCAGCAGTGTCACCTCTCCAGTCATCACCAGACCCCTCCATTACTGTATAATGTCCCAGCAGGGTCACCTCTCCAGTCATCACCAGACCCCTCCATTACTGTATAATGTCCCAGCATTCCCAGCAGTGTCACCTCTCCAGTCATCACCAGACCCCTCCATTACTGTATAATGTCCCAGCAGTGTCACCTCTCCAGTCATCACCAGACCCCTCCATTACTGTATAATGTCCCAGCAGTGTCACCTCTCCAGTCATCACCAGACCCCTCCATTACTGTATAATGTCCCAGCAGTGTCACCTCTCCAGTCATCACCAGACCCCTCCATTATTGTATAATGTCCCAGCAGTGTCACCTCTCTAGTCATCACCAGACCCCTCCATTACTGTATAATGTCCCAGCAGTGTCACATCTCCAGTCATCACCAGACCCCTCCATTACTGTATAATGTCCCAGCAGTGTCACCTCTCCAGTCATCACCAGACCCCTCCATTACTGTATAATGTCCCAGCAGTGTCACCTCTCCAGTCATCACCAGACCCCTCCATTACTGTATAATGTCCCAGCAGTGTCACCTCTCCAGTCATCACCAGACCCCTCCATTACTGTATAATGTCCCAGCAGTGTCACCTCTCCAGTCATCACCAGACCCCTCCATTACTGTATAATGTCCCAGCAGTGTCACCTCTCCAGTCATCACCAGACCCCTCCATTACTGTATAATGTCCCAGCAGTGTCACCTCTCCTGTCATCACCAGACCCCTCCATTACTGTATAATGTCCCAGCAGTGTCACCTCTCCAGTCATCACCAGATCCCTCCATTACTGTATAATGTCCTAGCAGTGTCACCTCTCCAGTCATCACCAGACCCCTCCATTACTGTATAATGTCCCAGCAGTGTCACCTCTCCAGTCATCACCAGACCCCTCCATTACTGTATAATGTCCCAGCAGGGTCACCTCTCCAGTCATCACCAGACCCCTCCATTACTGTATAATGTCCCAGCAGGGTCACCTCTCCAGTCAGCAGCTCCATCATCTTGTTGATGAGTTCTCGGATCTTCTGTTCATCCATTTCCTCATGTATCAGGGAGTGAGGGGGGGGCCCCGGGATTGGGCTCAGGGTTCTTCCCCATTCTTCACACACAGGGGCCCGACAGCGCCCACTAGAGGACTTCTTCACTACTGTGTAATCCTGTGTATGGAGAGACACATTAATATCACTACATACATTCCCAGAATCCCTCACCTCTCCAGTCATATCCATCTGCTATTACATAGATAAGAATGAGGTTATGTGACATCACTCCCAGAATCCCTCACCTCTCCAGTCATATCCATCTGTTATTACATAGATAAGAATGAGGTCATGTGACATCACTCCCAGAATCCCTCACCTCTCCAGTCATATCCATCTGTTATTACACAGATAAGAATGAGGTCATGTGACATCACTCCCAGAATCCCTCACTTCTCCAGTCATATCCATCTGTTATTACATAGATAAGAATGAGGTCATGTGACATCACTCCCAGAATCCCTCACCTCTCCAGTCATATCATCTGTTATTACATAGATAAGAATGAGGTCATGTGACATCACTCCCAGAATCCCTCACCTCTCCAGTCATATCATCTGTTATTACATAGATAAGAATGAGGTCATGTGACATCACTCCCAGAATCCCTCACCTCTCCAGTCATATCCATCTGTTATTACATAGATAAGAATGAGGTCATGTGACATCACTCCCAAAATCCCTCACCTCTCCAGTCATATCCATCTGTTATCACATAGATAAGAATGAGGTCATGTGACATCACTCCCAGAATCCCTCACCTCTCCAGTCATATCCATCTGTTATTCCATAGATAAGAATGAGGTCATGTGACACCACTCCCAGAATCCCTCACCTCTCCAGTCATATCCATCTGTTATTACATAGATAAGAATGAGGTCATGTGACATCACTCCCAAAATCCCTCACCTCTCCAGTCATATCCATCTGTTATTATACAGATAAGAATTAGGTCATGTGACATCACTCCCAGAATCCCTCACCTCTCCAGTCATATCCATCTGTTATTCCATAGATAAGAATGAGGTCATGTGACACCACTCCCAGAATCCCTCACCTCTCCAGTCATATCCATCTGTTATTACATAGATAAGAATGAGGTCATGTGACATCACTCCCAGAATCCCTCACCTCTCCAGTCATATCCATCCGTTATTACATAGATAAGAATGAGGTCATGTGACATCACTCCCAGAATCCCTCACCTCTCCAGTCATATCCATCTGTTATTCCATAGATAGGAATGAGGTCATGTGACATCACTCCCAGAATCCCTCACCTCTCCAGTCATATCCATCTGTTATTACATAGATAAGAATGAGGTCATGTGACATCACTCCCAGAATCCCTCACCTCTCCAGTAAGCCGGAAGAGTATCTGTAGGGTGAGGTTTATGATCCTGTCGGCCATCTTGTTCCTGTCTCTCTCCATGGTTGATGGGTCATCCAGGAGAATTCTCTTATATAGAAGATATCAGCAGAGGATCCTGGATTGGAGAAACCTGAAGGGAAGAAGAGGAGACGATGAGAAATGGCGGCTGCTAATAGAAACAACAACAGAGAAAGAAAGAGACAAATACACAGAAAGTTCTGGATCTTGTGATCTTCTTCGTTAAGTCATAAAACCTTGTGTACCTGAAGGGGTTAATAGTAATGTCCCCTCCCCCAGCGCTCCTGATGTCACCACAACCGTATATACCTCCACCTGCAGACTGTACAGGAGCCGTGTGCTTACAGGACCTGCGATGATGTCACCGTCATGTGATCAGTCACATGGAGGAGGAGTTACATGATCAGGGGCTGCTGCTCTAGGCTCATCTGCTCAGTGTATGCAGGACTCTGCTGTCACATGACCATTATCACAGGTCCTTCAACTACAATCTCTTCTATCCAGCACTACACAACCCCGCCCACAACTGTCACATGATCCTCCCCACAGGTCCTTCAGCCACAGTCACATCTATACTGCTAAACTTTGCCCCCAAATGTACTGGTCACATGACTGTGACATCATCACAGGTCCTACACCTCCAGCATGTAGCAGATACAGAGCAGGTCCTGGTGGGGCAGTCACTGCTGTTGTGTGTGGAGATCTCTCAGAGCAGCAGCCCCTGATCATGTGACTCCTCCTCCTCCTCCCTGTGACTGATCACATGACGGTGACATCATGGCAGGTCCTGTAAGCACACGGCTCCTCTACAGATACAGGTATGTGTGTGCGGTCACCATCAGATCAGGATTATTGGGGATGTTATTAACCCTTAAAAGACTATTGCAGTGACAAATAACATCCTCTATCCAAAGGATAGGGGATAAGTTATAGATTGCGGGGGTCCAACCGCTGGGATCCCCCTCGATCTCCTGTACAGGGTCACGGCAGTTTGCAGCAAGCGCGCGATCCGACCCCCACAGGAAGCAGCTGCCGAAGCTCCTCCTCCATGTATTTCTATGGGATACATGGTGGGGACATTTTGGCCACCACTCCGTGCAGGGGTTCGCTCGCCCCCTTCCTGTGGACTGTCGGGGCCCCGTACAAGAGATCGCAGGGGGTCCCAGCAGTCAGACCCTTGCGATCTATAACTTGTCCCCTATCCGTTGGTTATTTTTTATTACTACAGAACTCCTTTAACCCCTTAAGGACCGGGGGTTTTTCCGTTTTTGCACTTTCGTTTTTTGCTCCTTGCCTTTAAAAAATCATAACTTTTTCAATTTTGCACCTAAAAATCCATATGATGGATTGTTTTTTGTGCCAACAATTCTACTTTGTAATGACGTCAGTCATTTTACCCAAAAATCTACGGTGAAACGGAAAAAAAAAATCATTGTGAGACAAAATTGAAAAAAACCCTGCCGTTTTGTAACTTTTGGGGGCTTCCGTTTCTACGCAGTACATTTGTCGGTAAAAATGACCCCTTCTCTTTATTCTGTAGGTCCATACGATTAAAATGATCCCCTACTTATATAGGTGATTTTGTCGGACTTCTGGAAAAAATCATTACTACATGCAGGAAAATTAATACGTTTAAAATTGTCATCTTCTGACCCCTATAACTTTTTATTTTTCCGTGTATGGGACGGTATGAGGACTCATTTTTTGCGCCGTGATTTGAAGTTTTTAATGGTACCATTTTTGCATTGATTGGACTTATTGATCGCTTTTTATTCATTTTTAAATTATATAAAAAGTGACAAAAAATGCACTATTTTGGACTTTGGAATTTTTTTGTGTGTACGCCATTGACCGTGCGGTTTAATTAATGATATTTTTTAATAATTCGGACATTTCCGCACGCGGCGATACCATATATGTTTATTTTTATTTACACTGTGTTTTTTTTTATGGGAAACGGGGGGTGATTCAAACTTTTAATAGGGAAGGGGTTAAATGATCTTCACTTTTTTTTTTCCACTTTTTTTTTTTTTTTTGCAGTGTTATAGGTCCCATAGGGACCTATAACACTGCACACACTGATCTTTTACAGGGACCTATAACACTGCACACACTGATCTTTTACATTGATCATTATTATCCCATAGGGACCTATAACACTGCACACACTGATCTTTTACATTGATCAATGGTTTCTCATAGGAAACCACTGATCGATGATTCTGCCGCTTGACTGCTCATGCCTGGATCTCAGGCACGGAGCAGTCATTCGGTGATCGGACAGCGAGGAGGCAGGTAGGGACCCTCCGGCTGTCCTGTAAGCTGTTCGGGATGCCGCGATTTCGCCGCGGCTATCCCGAACAGCCCACTGAGCTAACCGCCACTTTTTACTTTCACTTTTAGCCGCGTGGCTCAGCTTTGAGCGCACGGCTAAAGGGTTAATAGCGCGCAGCACCCCGATCAGTGCCGCGCGCTATTAGCAGCGGGTCCTGGCTTCACTATGACGCCCGGCCCGCCGTGATATGATGCGGGGTCACCGTGGGACCCCGCGTTATATCACAGGAGCGGGACCAAGGACGTACTCATACGTCCTTGGTCCTTAAGGGGTTAAGAACATGCAGTACATTTACGCCCTGCGTCCCATATGGGATTTAGAGCTTAGGAGCTATAAGCAGCCAGGACTCACCGCTAATAATTAACCCATTAAAGGGGTACTCTGCTGCCCCAGTGGTTGTGTCACAGGGGGTTGTGTCACAGCCATGCCCCTCGTTCCGTCACGCCCTCTCAATGCAGGTCTATGGAAGGAGGCGTGTTTGTATGGTGAAGGGCTGCAGGTCACCTCCCTGCCCATCCTGTCATCTGGTTAATTTCTTCTCTGGGTATTAGCCATTTCTTCCATACAGCAATCTAAGATGGCCGCCTCTGTGGTCCCGGTGGCTGCTTCTACCTCCTTCCTTACGGCCGCACAGACTGCACACGAGGCACAGTGGTAACATATGGTCTCTCCTCAGAGACTTCTCCCTCAGCCTTCTCTGCTCGGGGCCCTCTGTTCCTTCCCCTTTACCACAAACAACGTGTTCCAGATGAAAAGGGTCCATAATGTGGGTACCTGGAGGGACAACATCCACGTCAGGATTCAAACTCCCGACATAGTGTTGTCCCAACCCTGGAGACCAGATTGGCTTTCTGCCCGGATTCTGGACAATTATGTAACATTCCGGGACAATAATTCCCAGTGTGACGCGGATCCATTCAACTATGATCCCTCCAACGCTTTATGTGAACTAAAGTACAAAAAGCACAGAGAAGTGTCATGTGACCATGTCAAAGAAGTCTTTACACCCCTGAGGGGAGGCACAATGGTTTGTTTGTGTCTCGTTGTTGTAATGTTTCCGCCATGTTTGCTCTGAGTGAAGGTCTTTACACCCCTGAGGGGAGGCACAATGGTTTGTTTGTGTCTCGTTGTTGTAATGTTTCCGCCATGTTTGCTCTGAGTGAAGGTCTTTACACCCCTGAGGGGAGGCACAATGGTTTGTTTGTGTCTCGTTGTTGTAATGTTTCCGCCATGTTTGCTCTGAGTGAAGGTCTTTACACCCCCTGAGGGGAGGCACAATGGTTTGTTTGTGTCTCGTTGTTGTAATGTTTCCGCCATGTTTGCTCTGAGTGAAGGTCTTTACACCCCCTGAGGGGAGGCACAATGGTTTGTTCGCAGTGGGATACATACAATGAAGGAATATCAGGTGTAGATGTCCTCAGTCCACTATGAGAGAAGGTGAGATGAGGTAAAGCCGCTCACAATAAGCGTATACGTATGCATATAATAGAAGGTGATAATGTGAGGAAATCCTTGGGATTAGTAGGACGCAGAAGTTCTCGATCCTGTGTGGAAATATCCCAGATGGATGATCCCTTTATCAGTGATTCCAGTGCGGTGTCACCAAATCCCTTATATGTGTAACTGTTTATTGTCTGGAGTCCTGATATTTGGCGCCCTCCAGTGGTCGGGGTAAACACCTAGTTGGCATCAGAATAACTGACTATAGTTAAAATAGGATGGTAAGAGAAGGTGTGTGACATAGGACAGTGACCTCCTGACCTCCGACCATGACAGGTCACATCTACTGGATGATGAAGAGTCCTCAGACACTTTGTCCACCATTTCCCTCTTCTCACCACTCGTGGCTTCTGGTATTACCTGGATAACATGGATGGTGGATTCCTGTCTCCATATTCTGCCCATCCCCCATGACTCCGCCCCAGACTATGATGGATCCCGACTAGGTTTATAGCCTCCATAATTGTGACTATAATGTCTCCTCAGATGTTTCCCCAGATTATCTCCAGGAAATGGATTTTATTTCTCCATAGAATCTGGTGCGGTTTATCATCGTCTCCTCTTCTTCCCTTCAGGTTTCTCCAATCCAGGATCCTCTGCTGATATCTTCTATATAAGAGAATTCTCCTGGATGACCCATCAACCATGGAGAGAGACAGGAACAAGATGGCCGACAGGATCATAAACCTCACCCTACAGATACTCTTCCAGCTTACTGGAGAGGTGAGGGATTCTGTGAGTGATGTCACATGACCTCATTCTTATCTATGTAATAACAGATGGATATGACTGGAGAGGTGAGGGATTCTGGGAGTGGTGTCACATGACCTCATTCTTATCTATGGAATAACAGATGGATATGACTGGAGAGGTGAGGGATTCTGGGAGTGATGTCACATGACCTAATTCTTATCTGTATAATAACAGATGGATATGACTGGAGAGGTGAGGGATTTTGGGAGTGATGTCACATGACCTCATTCTTATCTATGTAATAACAGATGGATATGACTGGAGAGGTGAGGGATTCTGGGAGTGGTGTCACATGACCTCATTCTTATCTATGGAATAACAGATGGATATGACTGGAGAGGTGAGGGATTCTGGGAGTGATGTCACATGACCTCATTCTTATCTATGTGATAACAGATGGATATGACTGGAGAGGTGAGGGATTTTGGGAGTGATGTCACATGACCTCATTCTTATCTATGTAATAACAGATGGATATGACTGGAGAGGTGAGGGATTCTGGGAGTGATGTCACATGACCTCATTCTTATCTATGTAATAACAGATGGATATGACTGGAGAGGTGGGGGATTCTGGGAGTGATGTCACATGACCTCATTCTTATCTATGTAATAACAGATGATATGACTGGAGAGGTGAGGGATTCTGGGAGTGATGTCACATGACCTCATTCTTATCTATGTAATAACAGATGGATATGACTGGAGAAGTGAGGGATTCTGGGAGTGATGTCACATGACCTCATTCTTATCTATGTAATAACAGATGGATATGACTGGAGAGGTGAGGGATTCTGGGAATGTATGTAGTGATATTAATGTGTCTCTCCATACACAGGATTACACAGTAGTGAAGAAGTCCTCTAGTGGGCGCTGTCGGGCCCCTGTGTGTGAAGAATGGGGAAGAACCCTGAGCCCAATCCCGGGGCCCCCCCCTCACTCCCTGATACATGAGGAAATGGATGAACAGAAGATCCGAGAACTCATCAACAAGATGATGGAGCTGCTGACTGGAAAGGTGACCCTGCTGGGACATTATACAGTAATGGAGGGGTCTGGTGATGACTGGAGAGGTGACACTGCTGGGACATTATACAGTAATGGAGGGGTCTGGTGATGACTGGAGAGGTGACACTGCTGGGAATGCTGGGACATTATACAGTAATGGAGGGGTCTGGTGATGACTGGAGAGGTGACACTGCTAGGACATTATACAGTAATGGAGGGATCTGGTGATGACTGGAGAGGTGACACTGCTGGGACATTATACAGTAATGGAGGGGTCTGGTGATGACAGGAGAGGTGACACTGCTGGGACATTATACAGTAATGGAGGGGTCTGGTGATGACTGGAGAGGTGACACTGCTGGGACATTATACAGTAATGGAGGGGTCTGGTGATGACTGGAGAGGTGACACTGCTGGGACATTATACAGTAATGGAGGGGTCTGGTGATGACTGGAGAGGTGACACTGCTGGGACATTATACAGTAATGGAGGGGTCTGGTGATGACTGGAGAGGTGACCCTGCTGGGACATTATACAGTAATGGAGGGGTCTGGTGATGACTGGAGAGGTGACACTGCTGGGACATTATACAGTAATGGAGGGGTCTGGTGATGACTGGAGAGGTGACACTGCTGGGACATTATACAGTAATGGAGGGGTCTGGTGATGACTGGAGATGTGACACTGCTGGGACATTATACAGTAATGGAGGGGTCTGGTGATGACTGGAGAGGTGACACTGCTGGGACATTATACAGTAATGGAGGGGTCTGGTGATGACTGGAGAGGTGACACTGCTGGGACATTATACAGTAATGGAGGGGTCTGGTGATGACTGGAGAGGTGACACTGCTGGGACATTATACAGTAATGGAGGGGTCTGGTGATGACTGGAGAGGTGAAACTGCTGGGACATTATACAGTAATGGAGGGGTCTGGTGATGACTGGAGAGGTGACACTGCTGGGACATTATACAGTAATGGAGGGGTCTGGTGATGACTGGAGAGGTGACACTGCTGGGACATTATACAGTAATGAAGGGGTCTGGTGATGACTGGAGAGGTGACACTGCTGGGACATTATACAGTAATGGAGGGGTCTGGTGATGTCTGGAGAGGTGACACTGCTGGGAATGCTGGGACATTATACAGTAATGGAGGGGTCTGGTGATGACTGGAGAGGTGACACTGCTGGGACATTATACAGTAATGGAGGGGTCTGGTGATGACTGGAGAGGTGACACTGCTGGAACATTATACAGTAATGGAGGGGTCTGGTGATGACTGGAGAGGTGACACTGCTGGGACATTATACAGTAATGGAGGGGTCTGGTGATGACTGGAGAGGTGACACTGCTGGGACATTATACAGTAATGGAGTGGTCTGGTGATGACTGGAGAGGTGACACTGCTGGGACATTATACAGTAATGGAGGGGTCTGGTGATGACTGGAGAGGTGACACTGCTGGGACATTATACAGTAATGGAGGGGTCTGGTGATGACTGGAGAGGTGACCCTGCTGGGACATTATACAGTAATGGAGGGGTCTGGTGATGACTGGAGAGGTGACACTGCTGGGACATTATACAGTAATGGAGGGGTCTGGTGATGACTGGAGAGGTGACACTGCTGGGACATTATACAGTAATGGAGGGGTCTGGTGATGACTGGAGAGGTGACACTGCTGGGACATTATACAGTAATGGAGGGGTCTGGTGATGACTGGAGAGGTGACACTGCTGGGACATTATACAGTAATGGAGGGGTCTGGTGATGACTGGAGAGGTGACCCTGCTGGGACATTATACAGTAATGGAGGGGTCTGGTGATGACTGGAGAGGTGACACTGCTGGGAATGCTGGGACATTGTACAGTAATGGAGGGGTCTGGTGATGACTGGAGAGGTGACACTGCTGGGACATTATACAGTAATGGAGGGGTCTGGTGATGACTGGAGAGGTGACACTGCTGGGAATGCTGGGACATTATACAGTAATGGAGGGGTCTGGTGATGACTGGAGAGGTGACACTGCTGGGACATTATACAGTAATGGAGGGGTCTGGTGATGACTGGAGAGGTGACACTGCTGGGAATGCTGGGACATTATACAGTAACACCACTGGAGGGGTCGGGGTGATGACTGTATCATTGTGTGTCAGGTTCCTATAAGGTGTCAGGACGTGGCGGTCTATTTCTCCATGGAGGAGTGGGAGTATGTAGAAGGACACAAGGATCAGTACAAGGATCAGGTCATGATGGAGGATCAGCAGCCCCTCACATCACCAGGTAATAGACATGACTATATACACACGTCCTCTCATTATTTGTATGTAAAGAATGAATTCAGTCTCTGTATGTGTTCCCTACAGTCAGATCCAGTAAGAGAACAGCACTAGAGAGGTGTCCCCGTCCTCTTGATGAGCAGAATATGGAGGACATTACTACAGGGAAAGATCTCCTCTATATTAAGGCTACAGACATAAAGGAAGAAGATGAAGAGACAGATGTGAGCGGTGATGAGCAGTATAAGGAGGACATTCCTACAGGTAACCTCCCAGGTGAGTAGTAACCACTAAACACAGAGAAGGGTCACAGATTCTATTCTGTCACCGGCTGCAATAATATTTTCGGGAACTATTTGTGTAACTAGAATCTTTGGGACTCCAGGGCAAATACTATCCCCCTCCCCCCTATATTGACTCTATAGCAGTCGACTTGATCCCATCACCACTACATAGTGACTGAATAATACCGCCATACTGTTTATGAATCACATTATATACAGACTAATATTCCCCCATATAGCAGCAGATACCAGCTCTCTGTCTCTCTGGAGTCGCTATCTTTCCTTTTTCATCCTGAGGAGAGGGGATACGTGTCTGATCGTGGGGGTCCGACTGCTGGGACCCCCCCCCATGTTCTCCTGCCCAGCACCCCAGATCTCTCCAGGCACAGGTGACCTCCACTCCGTGCAGGGATTACTGTCAACCACCGCACCAAGAGGTGCCCGACATGTCTCTCCATGAATCTCTATGGGAGAGACGGAGATACACAAATGTGATGCCAGGCAGGAGATCGCGGGGGTCTCAGTGTCTAGGGGATAAGTACTCATGTGCTAAAAATTTCCTTTAACCCCTTAAGGACCAAGCGTTTTTCTGTTTTTGCACTTTAGTTTTTTCCTCCTTACCTTTTAAAAATCATAACTCTTTCAATTTTGCACCTAAAAATCAATATTATGGCTTATTTTTTGCGCCACCAATTCTACTTTGTAAGGACATCAGTCATTTTACCCAAAAATCTACGGCGATACAGAAAAAAATCATTGTGCGACAAAACTGAAGAAAAAACACAATTTTGGGGGCTTCCATTTCTACGTCCTAATTATTTTTGGTAAAAATGACACCTCATCTTTATTTTGTAGGTCCATACGGTTAAAATGATCCCCTACTTATATAGGTTGGATTTTGTCGTACTTGTGGAAAAAATCATAATTACATGCACGAAAATTAATACATTTAAAATTGTCCATTTCTGACCCCTATAACTTTTTAATTTTTCCGCGTACAGGGCGGTATGAGGGCTCATTTTTTGCGCCATGATCTGAAGTTTTAATCAGAACTATGTTTGTTTTGATTGGTCTTTTTGATTGCTTTTTGTTCCTTTTTTTTTATGGTATAAAAATTGACCAAAAATACGCTATTTTGGACTTTGGACTGTGCGTTGATTGTGCGGTTTAATTTACAATATATTTTTATAGTTCGGACATTTACGCACAATACCACATATTTTTATGTTTATTATGTTTATATATTTTTACATGGAATTTTGGTGATTTAAACTTTTAATGAGGAAGGGGTTAATGTGTGTTTTTAACCTTTTTTTTTTTTTTTTTTTAAAACACTTTTTAGATTCCTCATACAGATCAGTGTGGTTCCATAGAACCATATTGATCTGTGTGCTCTGCACTCGATTGATAAAGCCTGGTCCTGCCAGACTGTATCATTCAGAGCACCGGAGCCGCCGCAGCAGGAGAGGTAAGTAAGCCCTCAGGCTACCTCAGCAGTGGATGGCCGCCCCCCCCCCCCCCCCCCGCACCGCGATCCACCCCACTGGACCACCAGGGACAGGATAAAGGCACCTTTAGACGATCTAAAGGGTTATTAGCCGCATGTCGGCTATTAACGCCGGCCCCCCAGCTACAGGAATCAGCTGGGGGCCGGCCGGTATGACGCGGGCTCGAGTTGGGAGCCCGCGTCATACCCCGTTAACGGCCAATGGACGAGCATAGACGTCCATGGTCGTTAACGGGTTAAAGAGGTACTCCCGTGCTCCAGCGTTCTGAACTTTTTGTTCAGAATGCTCAGAGGCTGTGATCGTAAAGCCATGGCCACGCCCCCTCGTGCTGTCATGCCAAATCCTGGGGGCCCCAGCAGCCGCACCCCCAGGATCAGACATCTTATCCCCCATCCTTTGAATAAGGGATAAGATGTCTAGCAGTGGAGTAGCCCTTTAAAGGAGTACTCCGCCCCTAGACTTCTTATCCCCTATCCAAAGGATAGGGGATAAGATGTCAGATCGCGGGGGTCCCGCTGCTGGGGACCCCGGGATCTCGGCTGCAGCACCCACCTGTACGGTGGCTTCCGTCAACGCTGGAGGCTTCGGATCCCGACCACAATGGCGGAAGAGCGTGATGTCACGACTCCGCCCCATGTGACGTCACACCCCGCCCGCTCAATGCAAGTCTATGGGAGGTCCGTCACGACCCCTCCCATAGACTTGCATTGAGGGGGCGGAGCGTGACATCACGCTCTTCCGCCACTGTGGTCGGGATCCGAAGCCTCCAGCGTTGCCGGAAGCCGTACAGTTGGGTGCTGCAGACGAGATCCCTGGGGTCCCCAGCAGCGGGACCCCCGCAATCTGACATCTTATTCCCTATCCTTTGGATAGGGGATAAGATGTCTAGGGGCGGAGTACCCCTTTAAATCCCTTTATTCTTTCCCTCTGATACGGAAATGTTCCGGTTCGGGTAACCTGTGTGGGTCCAAATGGAGGTATAGGTGCGGCTGGCGAGCCGAGAGCCAAAATCATTAAAAATAAAGGTTCCCCTTTTAACTTGGTTCCTGGAAAATTTCACTAACTTTATTAGGACATAAGTCTTTCTATACACATTAATAGACAAAAGACAAAAATGTGATACTCTCTGCCTAGACAGGATAGGGGATAGGTTATAGATCACGGGGGTCTGACCCTTAGGACTCCCCGCGATCTCCTGAACGGGGCCCTGGCAGTCTGCAGGAAGCGGCCGTGCTGACCCCCACAGGATGCCGCGGCTGACACACCCCCTCCATGTATCTCTATTGGATACATGGAGGGGGAGTGTCGGCCACCGCTCCATGCAGGGTCGGTCCGCCCCCTTCAAGCAGACTGCCAGGGCCCCGTTCAGGAGATCGCAGGGAGTCCCAAGGGTCGGACCCCCGTGATCTATAATGTATCCCCTATCCTTTGCCTGAATTCTCTGGCTGGCTTGAGGATTATAAAGGGGCGGTTTGTATGACTGCCCCATTATAACCGGCGGGGTCAGGTCCATTGGGGGCAAAGACTGGTGTCCCTGCTCCTTGTAAGGCAGTGGTGTCAATCTGTGGCCCTCCAGATGTTCCAAAATTTCATCTCCCGGGCATGCTGGGAGTTGAAGTTTTGCAACATCTGGAGTTCCGCAGTTTGAAGACCACTTCACTAAGGGATACCATGAGAGGGAAGCCTTGATTTACCTTTCGGGGACAGTGTGCATCCTCTGGAGGAGGCAGACAGACCTTTGGTGTCCAGGCATGCTGGGAGTTGAAGTTCTGCAACATCTGGAGGACCACAGTTTGACACCACTGTTGTATGGCTGCTCCGCTATCATAGTAACTATCTTTTTTAAGTTTTGCAGTAAATCTTATTTAAAAATGAAGGGTACAAAGTACTATTGCTTAGAAATGCAAAAATGTCCTGGGTTGTTAATGGGTTAATACTCAAAAATTAAAAATGTGTTATTTTCTGCAGATTCTTGTAGCAGGAGATCAGAGGAGAATCTTATATCTTCAGATTATAAAGCAGATGATGATATCACACAAGATACATATGAAGAACATTCCATTATCCCAGATACACCCTCAGCCCTTCACAGCCAAGATCTGTCATCTCATCCTTATATACAGGTCCTGTCTTCTCAGTCATCACAGGATGTTCAGCAAAATAAAAGCCACAGAAGGGGTGCTGGACATCAACGAGCTCATACAGGAAAGAAACCATTTTCATGTTCAGAATGTGGGAAATCTTTTACTCAGAAATTAGATCTTGTTAGACATAAAAGAACTCACACAGGGGAGAATCCATTTTCATGTGCAGAATGTGGGAAATGTTTTACTCGGAAATCACATCTTGTTGTACATCAGAGAACTCATACAGGAGAGAAGCCATTTTCATGTTCAGAATGTGGGAAATGTTTTGCTCAGAAATTAGATCTTGTTAGACATAAAAGAACTCACACAGGGGAGAAGCCATTTTCATGTGCAGAATGTGGGAAATGTTTTACTGATAAATCAAGTCTTGTTCAACATCAAAGAAATCACACAGGGGAGAAGCCATTTTCATGCTCAGAATGTGGGAAATGTTTTACTCGGAAATCACATATTGTTGTACATCAAAGAACTCACACAGGAGAGAAGCCATTTTCATGTTCAGAATGTGGGAAATGTTTTGCTCAGAAACCAGATCTTATTAAACATCAAAGAACTCACACAGGAGAGAAGCCATTTTCATGTTCAGAATGTGGGAAATGTTTTGCTCAGAAAGCAAATATTGTTAAACATCAAAGAACTCACACAGGAGAGAAGCCAATTCAGAGCAGTAAATGATGCAGATAACACATCTATATATTAACCATGTACATAGGATATCTGACATTTATACATATATCATATACTGCATCTCCAAACTTGTTACCACTTGTTAATAAAAGTTTTCTCATTCATCACAGGATGTTCAGCAAAATAAGAGTCACAGAAGGAGTGTTAAAGATAAAAGAGCTCAAAGAGAAAAGAAGCCATTTTCATGTTCAGAATGTGGGAAATCTTTTACTTCTAAATCACATCTAGTTGAACATCAGAGAACTCACACAGGGGAGAAGCCATTTGCATGTGCAGAATGTGGAAAATATTTCACTCAGAAATCATATCTTGTTGAACATCAAAGAACTCACACAGGGGAGAAGCCATTTTCATGTCCAGAATGTGGGAAATGTTTTCCTTTTAAATCAGGTCTTGTTGTACATCAAAGAACTCACACGGGAGAGAAGCCATTTTCATGTCCAGAATGTGGGAAATGTTTTACTAATCAATCAAGTCTTATTCAACATCAAAGAACTCACACAGGAGAGAAGCCATTTTCATGTCCAGAATGTGGGAAATGTTTTGCTCAGAAATCAGATCTTTTTAAACATCAAAGAACTCACACAGGGGAGAAGCCATTTTCATGTGCAGAATGTGGGAAATGTTTTACTGATAAATCAACTCTTATTCATCATGAAAGAACACACATAGGGGAGAAGCCATTTTCATGTGCAGAATGTGGGAAATGTTTTACTTTGAAATCAAATCTTGTTCAACATCAAAGAACTCACACAGGAGAGAAGCCATTTTCATGTGCAGAATGTGGGAAATGTTATTCTGGGAAATCACATCTTGTTAAACATAAAAGAACTCACACATCTATATATTAACCATGTACATAGGATAGTTGACACTAATACATACTTGTATATAGTTATACAATATATGCTTCATCTCCAAACTTGTTACCAATTGTTAATAAAAGTTTTCTTTCTTATATGATATATTATTCTTATATTCATCTCCGCACACTGGACTTATAATAAATGTAATATTGTCCCTGACGTTGTATATAGGGAATGTAACGCGTCAGTGTTGTCCCCGCCCCCTTCTCATTATGATTATAGAGACTTTAATTCAAGGCATCAGACAGGATCCGCGCGTCTCCCTTGAAGATCGTCTCTTCTGAACATAAGACGCTGCAGATACTTTTATTTATCACAAACCCTAGACCAGCGTTTCCCGTCTTGACGTCTATTTTCGGTCTCAGATCATAAAATCCATTTTCTATATGAGAAGTCGTCAATATCTCAGCGTCCCCCGGGTTCAGTAAACATCGGTGTAATTCTTTTCCTTTTCTTTGTCCTCCCCGGGGTATAAAATCCCTAGAGATCTGATCACATCTGGTACAAGATCTCTTTACTTCACACTTTGCGCCATTATTACTCGGATTGAAGACCCAGTTACACGCTCGTAAATTCCCATATATGTCGTGGATTGGAAGGAAAAAGGTTCTTAAATCTTATATTTACCAATAATATTTTATATTTTTACAGTCCGTCCCTATCATAGTACGGAATTGTTATTTTTCTTCTATCCGATGGTTATTTAGTAATTTTGTTATGATTCAGAAGAGACCACGTGTCCCGTATAGACGCTCACCCTGAAGACATTAGACGGCGGTTTTGTGTTTCCGGATTTACACACTTATTATAAAGCTTTTCCTTCGTCTGGATTATTAGAGCTCGTTCGCTCTTCTTTTTCTCATCCTCCCCTTTATATTCCTCCTCATGTGGATATGGAATTCTCCTCAGTCCCTCCTTCTATAGGGCCCATTTTGTGGCCCCCGCACTCCTCCTTGGCCTCTCTAGTTCTTTCCTCTTTTATATATAACTTTGTCGGTATTACGAGACTGCTCTACGACTGATTCTGATTTCCCTTCCCCCCTAACCCCACTTTCTTTACTCCCTATGGTTATTACTAAACACATTTTCCCTCTTCCCCTTTGTGGGAACGTTTACATTCTTTTACGTTACGAGATTTATATTCTTCTACTAAGACTTTGGCCATAGAGGAATCTCAGGCTTTCTGGGGTTTTATAAGTAAATTTATCTTTACTCTCCAATGTTTTAAGCGTTTTACTAACATACGTCCCTGAAATTGGTTAGAGAGATTGTATTTATTTCCTAAATAATAATACTATCTAAGCTTTATTCTTATCTGATTTCTTCTGCCCCTAATAGTAACCAAAATGCATCTTATATGAGAAGAGGAGCTGAATATCCAACTCTCTGAAGAACAGTGCGGATTTATCTCTAGCGCTCACGTGGCTCCTCCCCCTGTATTCTTATACAGGAGAGTTCATATAAGTTATATTGTCGGGGGTATGAGACTCCTCCTCTCCTTTTGTCACATGGTATTCCAGAATCTTCTCAATGTTGGAGGTGTGGGAGTGAGTCGTGGACTCTTTTACATATACAGGGGTCCTGCTTGAAAATCCAATTTTTCTGGCAGGAAGTTATTTCGATTACTATATATACTCGAGTATAAGCACTTTTTTTTTGTGCTGAAAATGCCCCCCTCGGCTTAAACTCGAGTGAAAAAAAAAATTGTAGTGACATCAGTCCAGGCATTCAGGTTGGGGGGCCATCCATCTTTATTGGGACGGCCCCGGACTCATCCAGGGTAGGGACGCTGAAGGGACTGTCTGCGCATACCAGTGGGAAAAGTGAGCCGGTCTGGTCCATCCACCTTCTCCACTCCGGGCTGGCCCTGGAATAGTGATGCTGGTGTAGGGTCACTGCTGCGCATTGAGGCCGCCATACAGGGACGCCCCTGACGTCAATGACGTGTCCCTTTCTCAACTGCCAGGCAACAGGAAAAGACCCGCCACCGCCGAAGCTACAACTGGGGAGGTGATTAGACGATAAGAGAGGGTGATGAGGACAGGAGAGGATGGATGATGATGGGGGGGACAGATGATGACAGGGTGATGGATGATGACAGGGGATGGGTGTCTGTGGCAGTGGATGATGACAGGAGGGGGATGGATGATGACGGGGAATGGGTGTTTGTGTCCGTGGATGATGATGGGGGATGGGTGTCTGTGGCAGTGGATGATGACAGGAGGGGGATGAATGCTCAAAATTTCTTAAGCAATTCCCTGGAGACTTGTTCTCCTTAGATTACTTTTAGAACCTTTTCATTAAGTACCAGTAGAATCTCCCAATAGCGGACACTCACAGGGAATAAAAGTGTCCATTATTAGAGATGTCCCCTATTGGGAAAAAGGCTAAAAATTCTTCCTAAATGACGGAATACTGTCCTGTGCTAACTCCAGGGTGTAATTACCTATAAAACACAATAAAAAACAATATTACAGTAGAATCTCCCAGTGTTGTTTAATCACCCCCTGTATAATTTCAACCCCCCTTTTTTTTACCCTGCGCCATCTTATTCCCTTGTGCATTGTGCCAAATTATCCCCCCCCCTTACCCCCCTGTGCCACATAATTTCCCCTTGATCCCCCTGAGCCATTTCATTCTCCCATTAGTACCCTCTGTATAAATTCATCTCCCCCTCTTTATAAAGTGGCAGAGGGGGTGATGAATATGCACAGAGGGGGATCGAGAGGAAATGATGTGGCACAGGGGGTAATAAAGGGAGGGGGGATTTGTCACAGGGGAAATAAAGTGGCACAGGGGGCCGGTCATCTTATCCCCGATCCTTTGGATATGGGATGAGATGTCTAGGGTCGGAGTACCCCTAAGTAAGTCTTTATTCATTCTTTGACCATCCTTCATGATCAGTTATGTCCCCTTATGACTAACGTCCGTTATTTTTGACGGGGCAAATAACGGTGCATGCACTAATTTTTGTCCCGTCAAAAATAATGTTGGAATAACACACGTTAAAATTTTAATATTGAAGCCTATGGATGATGAATGTTCACAAATGACATCCGTTAGCGCCCATTATTTTTATATTCTGTTATGATCCCTTATTGCTACTGAGCATGCTCCGTACAGCGTCACAACCAGAAGGGGTTAAAACGGACATAAAATAACGGACTATAACAGTGCATGACGGATGAAATAACGGGTAGTAACGGATGGAATATATCAATACATCAATATTTTGATAGAATGCCGTTATAATAATGTACATTGGGCATCAGTTATCACCCGATATGTTCAGTTATTGTATCTATTTTTTAATGATCTGTGTTTGCAGAATAACGGTTGTCAAGATGGCAGGAAGATGGCGGTAGTGTGAAAGAAACCTAACGTGTCATGTGACTAGGTGGCACTATAATAGCGTCACACTCCATCTCATTATCTTTTTGTAATTTGTAATTTATCACCTTGTTCTATCATTTTCCATTACTTGCCCCTAGGTATATTATCTGGGTCACGTGACATTTCACCTTTCTTTATCATTTCCAGAGTCCTGATGTGGAGTCAACACAGTTTGTAGGGTTTGTGGTATAATGATTCCTATACGGAGAATTATAGGGTTTGTGGTATAATGATTCCTATACGGAGAATATGTTGTGATACATGGTGGTTTTCCACATCCTGGTCCTTGTGTATTAGACTGAAAATGGTTCTTAGTGTCGGCACCGCAGTGGGCGCAGCTATAAGGCAGGTGGATATAGGATCATCCGCACTCTGGGGCCAAAAAATTAGTCCTGAGGTAAAAATCCTGATGAGTGTCGGGTGTTTTATGTGGTATCTGGTGAGGTCACTTTGGTACAAGGACTGGCATGGATCCACATAGGCTTTCCTTCCTATTACTGCGGTGGTTGTTGTCAGCAGGACTTGGAAAGGCCGGTCACATGGAGGTCAGGACTCTTTGTGTCTCTTTATCACCACCCGATCTCCAGGATCTATATCAGGAGTTTTACCATCTGGAATAGAATAAAGACTTGTGTATGCGCTTGTTGTACGCGCTTGTGTACGGCCGCACATAGCTAGATAGGTGACTGTGTTACATCTGCAGTAGCTGTGGACAGTACAACCCTGTTCTAGGAGCACAACCAAAAAGTGTCCCATAAGGAGACAACCCGCTGCTTCTTCATAACATCGTTCATAAAGTTGTAAAAGACCAGAGTCCATAAAGTTCAATCCATATCCCTAGCCCTAGCATTCTGCTTCAGCGCCCCTCACTACATCACACCATGCCACCTCAATGCAAGTCTATGGGAGGGGGGGATGGCTGTCATGCCTCTTCCCATTGGCTTGCATTGAGGGGCGTGGTGTGATGTAGTGAGGGGTGTGGCCATGATGTAATGACCTCCACCGCCCGCTCCAAGCATTCTAAACGAACGCTGGGTGCTGTACAGAGATCACAGGGGTCCCAGCTCTAAGACCCCCACAATTAGACATCTTATTCTCTATCTTTTGGATAGGGAATAAGATGTTTAGGGGCGGAGTACACCTTTAATATTTCTACCTTCTTACTACTCTGTGGGTCATGGGGGTGTAAAACACTTGTTTGGATACCCAGGGCTTCTATTACCTGCATCATAATTCATCCAGTAAAGTGCGACCTTCATCACTATCAAGAACTTCTGGAACTACCTACCATATCCTTCACAATCTGCCCTGCTGCCATCTTTACATCGACATTTCTCCCCGGATAGGCCTTAGGCTAACCTGAAAAGAGATTCACATACACACCAAAAAGTATTCATACCCTCCTCACAAGGAGACCGGAATATAGTCTATCTGCATTCGCTAAATCTGGTAAATCCAGATAAAATCCAGGTAAATAAACGTTTAGGAGGCACCTGCACTGCTTTCCCTACATTAGGTCTTGCACAGGTCATGCCGGCCGGTGTTTACCTGGTGACCACTGTGGTAAATCCTGGGGCTATCCAGTGATCATTCACCAGTGATATTATAGTCATTTTCCAGTTGTGGGTGACTCCATGAGTCTCCGGGGCCATCATTGGGCACAGAACCTTTGGTAGACAGATTTTATCCTTGTTGTTTTTATACAGACCGGTATCATTCAGGGCAGCTCGTTGCTTTACCCACTTGCCCTCCTCGCTGCCTCTGGAGACCTTTAAGATGGTTGCGTCAACCACATCAGGTCCATTGTGCTTTTCTTACCTGTAATAAAGAAACAGACTTGTCCTGGGCCCTCGGCCCCTTAGCAGATTGTTAAACTGCTTTGTCAGTAAGATCCTATCCTCTTGTCTGCTCAGCAGAAAGTGAGAACATTAAAGGGACACTCTGGTGACTGATGGATAGAATGTGAGAGAATATGTTTTATTTAGCCATGTTGTTCAGGCACCTTGAGCTTTAAAGGGGTACTCCGCTGCCCCAGCATTTGGAACATTATGTTCCGAACGATTGGATCAGGCGGCAGGGATCGCGATATCACGGCCAAGCTCCTTGTGACATCAAGCCAGGCTCCCTATATGCAAGTCTATGGGAGGGGGCATGGCATGAAATCACGAGGGGCGTGGTCATGACGTCACTGCCCCGCCGCCGGCACCAAGTGTTCAAAACGAATGCCGGATGCTGCACAGAGATCGTGGGGATCCTAGCTGCGGGACCCCCATGATCAAAGATCTTATCCCCTAACCTTTGGATAGGAGATAAGATGTCTAGGGGCGGAGTACCCCTTTAAATGATGTCTAACAAGTCCTTTCCTTGAACGGAGAGCGCACAGCTGGCTTCAGCCCCTCAGAGAGCTGGGAACCAACCATAGAGCCACCTGGTTAATTCTAATACAACTTGTTCTTCCCTCTATAACCTAAGGAAGGACCCTGTGTAGAGTAGGAGACCCCACTAATCTAACACCTATATGATCAGAATGTCCTAGAAGCCAGAAGATAGAAGTGATTTTATATGTCTAATCTGCTCATGTCCTGTTACCTTGTAGCCATATATGAGACTCTTTTCCTCCCATGTAAAATTATAGAGATGACATCGCTGGATCGGTGACTACGTTATAAAAGAAAAACGTATTTTTCCCCCAAATGTCTCTTTTATTGTTAACAAAAGATTAAAAAAAAGTAACAAATCATCGTTACACCACAATAATATTCATATTGCCCCAATAATACAAAAATTACAAACAAACTCTTAATAAAAGACGGAGATAAATAGGAAAAGAAATAGATAAACCCGACGTCTTGGATAAAACATAATAAATAATTATTTAATGAAAAGGTTCTAATATAAATATGGCGCAACAACATATTTATAATGCAGCATACTACATACGGGGGAGTACTGGAGAAAGACCTGGATTTCTTTTTCTAGACAAATATGTCCCCAGATACACGTCCTGCGCTCCTCTGGATCACTGGCGTACATTAAAGGGTCGTTTATTAAACTTGGACATGCGTACAAGAAACAAGATAACACACGACTGGACATGTTAAAGGGATACTCCGCTCCCCATTTAGTTTCGAACGCTGGGTGAGGGCTCCCGTGGTCGCCCCGCCCCCTAATGACATCAAGCCCTGCCCCCTTGACATTAATTCCCCCCCCCCCCCCCTCAATGCAAGTCTACGGGAGGGGGTGTGATGGCCGTCATGCCCCCTTCCCATAGACTTCCATTGAGGGGGCGGGGCGTGACGTCACGGGGGCAAGGAGTGATGTCATGAGGGGACAGGGTGACCACAGAAGCCCGCACCCAGTGTTTGGAACTAAATGTTCCGGACACTGGGGAGCAGAGTATCCCTTTAATAAATGAGCAACAAGAATTTGGAAACCAGAATAATGACATCACTCATTTTACCATATAATGTACGGCGAACCTAAAAAATAATTATTTTTTTGTGATAAAATGTAAATGAAAACAACAATATTGCAAATTTTGGAGGGTTTCGTTTTCACGCTGTAGACTTTACGGTAAAGATTACATGTTTTCCATATTCTGTTGGTCAATACAATAAAAATGATCCCCATGATTATTGACTTATTTTCTTTAATGTTTGCACTGTTCACCGTACGGGATCATTTATCCATTTACGCACATGGCGATACCAAATATGTTTATTGATTTCTTTTTATTATGCTTTTTGGGGGTAAAATGGGATTTACATTTTATTGGGGGAGGGGATTTTTCAATTTTTTTTTAATTAGTTTAAAAAAAATTTTTGTACACATTTTATGTTCCCATAGGGGACTATTTATAGCAATAATTAGATTGCTAATACTGTTCAGTGTTATACATAGGACACAGCACTGATCAGTATTATCGGCGATCTTCTGCTCTGGTCTGCTCGATCTCAGACCAGAGCAGAGGTTTAGTGAACCTCTGTCCGCCATTATGGATGATCGGATCCCCGCGCAGTGCCGCGGGCGATATAGTCATCCATTTAAACACACGCATTGCTGCAGATGATGTGATCTGTATTGATCAAGGCATCTGAGGGGTTAATGGCGGTATCAGTGCGATCGCTGATGTCCACCATTACTGGCAGGGTCCCTGGCTGCTGATTGCAGGCGGGACCTGCAGTCTATGATGATGTTGCGGTCATGTAAATGGACGTCCTGGTGTGAGAAGTACCTCTGCACCACGACGTACATTCACGTTAAGGGGTTAAATATGGATTTTAAAATATACACTAAAATTCTGTCAGGCCGTCTTTCCATGTTGATGCCTCAGTTGGTTTATTAAAGGTCGCCAAACATGTGACAACACCGGGAGAATCTTGAACCTACTCCATGATGTGGCGCTGGAGGAGGAGTCTACTGTTTCGGTCGCTGGAGGAGGAGTCTACTGTTTCGGTCGCTGGATGCTGAGAAGGGATTGGACCGTATAAACCGGTGGTTTACCTTCTCACCATCCAGCAGAGGGGGATGGGGGGGGGGACTTTTCGGATGCAGTAAAAGCTCTATATACAGCCCCATATGCTGGGGTCTTTACATACAGAGAATTATCACAAGAATTTATGATTAGTAACAGGACCCGACAAGGTGAACCGTCCCCCTTTTTATCCTCTGCATAGAACCTATAGCTCAAGCAGTTCCACAAGATCCTGGTATTTCTGGCGTCTCAATAGGAGAAGGAACCAGACAATCTCCCTCTATGCAGATGACATAATATTCACCCGACAACAAGAGTCATTGCCTAAGTTTCTATCACTGAAGGATTTCGGCAGGATCTCTTATTACAAGCTTAAAGGGGCATTCCAGTTAAAAACTATTTTTTCATATCAGCTGCTAAAGTTGAGTTGTTCTTTTTGTCTGAGCACAGTGCTCTCTGCTGACACCTCTGTCTATGTCAGGAACTGTCCAGAGCAGGAGAGGTTTGCTATGGGGATTTGCTCCTACTCTGCACAGTTCCTGAGACAGACAGAGGTGTCAGCAGAGAGCACTGTGCTCAAACAGAAAAGAACAACTCAACTTCAGCAGCTGATAAGTACTGGAAGGATTAAGATTTTTTTTAATAGAAGTAATTTACAAATCTGTTTAACTTTCTGGAGCCAGTTGATGTGTTTTTTTAACTGGAATACTCCTTTAACTCCTTGAGGACTTTTTCCATTTTTGCACTTTCGTTTTTCCTACTCACTTTTTAAAAATCATAACCCTTTCAATTTTGCACCTACAGATCCATATGATGGCTTTTTTTTTTTTGCACCACCAATTCTATTTTGTAATGATATCAGTAATTTTACCCAGAAATCTACAGCGAAACAAAAAAAAAAAAAATCATTGTGCGACAAAATAAAAATAAAAAATAAAACGTTTTATGGGCTTCCATTTCTACACAGTACATTTTCCGGTAAAAATGACCCCTTCTCATTATCCTGTAGGTCCATACGATTAAAATGATCCCCTACTTATATAGGTGATTTTGTCGCACTTCTGGAAAAAATCGTAACTACATGCAGGAAAATGTATATGTTTAAAATTCTCATCTTCTGACCCCTAAAACTTTAATTTTCCACGTACAGGGCGGTATGAGGGCTCATTTTTTTTGCGCCGTGATCTGAAGTTTTTCTCTGTACCATTTTTGTTTTGATCGGACTTTTTGATCGATTTTTAATAATTTTTTTATGGTATAAAAAGTGACCAAAAATACGCTATTTTGGACTTTGGAATTTTTTTACGTGTTCGCCACTGACAGAGCTGTTTAATTAACGATATATTTTTATAGTTCAGACATTTACGCACGCGGCGATACCACATATGTTTATTTTTATTTATTTATTTATTTTAAATAGGAAAAGGGGGGTGATTTGATCTTTTATTAGGGAAGGGGTTAAATAACATTTATTAACACTTTTTTTTTGCAATGTTATTGCCCCCATTAGGAGACTATAACATACAGTACATTGATTGCCAGCACTGATCAATGCTATGCCTTAGCATTGCATTGATAAGTGTTATCGGCGATCGATTGCTCAAGCCTGGATCTCAGGCTTGGAGCAATCAATCATCGATCGGACGCGCCGGAGGCAGGTGAGGGACCCTCCTCTTGTGTCCTTGGTACCCCGCAGTTTTGTTGTGACGGTCCCGATCAGCGCCCTCAGCCAGCTGGAAATGCTATTTTCCTATTTTAGACGGCGCAATCAACATTGATTGCAGCATCTAAAGGATCGGGACCCACCAGGTATGAAGCGTGCTCCGCTTCATTTATGGCCAGTGTCCTGAAGGGGTTAATAGATTCCTTACTGTACCCTGTTATAAACCTCATATAGGTAAGTGTCCTCAGGTGTCACCATGGAGGATTTCCGAGCTCTTTATTATAATCTTCCTGACAACATGGCCGACACTACATAAACAATAAATCTCCATATAATGGCCGTCCTTAGTATAGGTTATTCATATAGGAAGAGTTATATGGGCTTCAATGTCTTTAGTCTCATCTCACCCTCTTGGACTTTCTTCCCAAAGGGCCGGTTACCTCATCCAAAATGGTGGATTTCATCCTTCCAAGATGGCCGCCTCTGTCTCAGCTTCTCACAGCCTCCATTCTTCCATTCTTCGTCTCCCTCCTCATGAACTCATGTCTTAAAAGGGGCACTCCGCAGGATAACATTTTTTTTCTTTAAATCAACTGGTGCCAGAAAGTTAAACAGATTTGTAAATTGAAAATCTTAATCCAGTACTTCCAGTACTTATCAGCTGCTGTATGCTCCACAGGAAGTTCTTTTCTGTCTGACCACAGTGCTCTCTGCTGACACCTCTGTCCGTTTTAGGAACTGTCTAGTGCAGGAGAGGTTCGCTATGGGGATTTGCTCCTACTCTGGACAGTTCCTGACATGGACAGAGGTGTCAGCAGAGAGCACTGTGGTCAGACAGAAAGGAAATTAAACAAGAAAAGAACTTCCTGTGGAGCATACAGCAGCTGATAAGTACTGGAAGGATTAAGATTTTTTTTTTGTTTAACTTCCTGGCACAAAAATGTTCTCCAGCAGAGTACCCCTTTAACTCATACTAATAGTTATGGGTATGTCTATTATATTTGGGGGGGGGGGGGTGTCTATGATAATTGAGGATATGTCTATTATAATTGAGGGTGTGTATTATTTTTTGGGTCTGCCTATTATAATTCAAGCTGTCTCCGTTATAAATGGGGATGTGTCTATTATAATTGAGGGGGCGTCTATTATAATTCTGGGTGTGTCTATTATAATTTAGGGTGTCTCCTTTATAAATGGGGATGTGTCTATTATAATTGAGGCTGCGTCTATTATAATTGGGGGTGTGTCTAATATAATTGGGGTTGTCTATTATAATTGGGGGGGTGTCTAATATAATTGGGGTTGTCTATTATAATTGAGGGTGACTCCTTTATAATAATTCCTTATTTATATAGCGCCCACAGATTCCGCAGCGCTGTACACTCATATTGGTCCCTGTCCCCATTGGGGTCACATATTATTGAAGTGTGGGAGGAAACCGGAGGAAACCCACACAAACATTGGAGAACATACAAACTCATTGCAGATGTTGTCTTCTGTGCTGCAAGGTAACAGTGCAAACCACTGAGCCCCCGTGCTGCCCCATGAGGGGGGTTTATCCTAATATATATATATCTGGTTCATTACGAGTCCAATCCTCCTCCCTTGTGGGCCGGTGCACTGCCGTAGATTGTGATTTGCCATAGATTGTGATGGAGTGACTCAGCAGTTTTCCCTGCTCGAGCGCTCCGCCTCCATCACATTCTATAGGCTGACACTCGCACCCCCCCCCCCAACCATTGGTTACTGCGGGGGCTGGGGGGGCGAGTGTCACGTGACATATTTAACCATCAGGCATCGCAGCTCACAGCAGTCTCACTTGGGCTATCACAGGGACAGGATCTCTCCCTGTAATAGCCCGAAGCTGTACGGAGCTCTCATGGCGTCTGTGGCCCGATTCCGAGAGCGGTATCGGGCCACAGAAGCTAATACTTTTACTGTTTTATTGTCACCCGCCAGTGCGCTCGTTCGCCACCGCTATCGGTATGCCTATGCCCGATAGCGGCGTTATCAGCTTGTCACCCGCCAGCGCGCTCGCTCGACAGTGCTATCAGGATCCCTATGCCCGATAGCGCTGACAACCTCTTGCCTCCCCCCCCCGCTGCTCTGCTCCCCGTCCCGTTAACTCTCAGGGAATGGGGAACAGAAAGTAGAGCAGCGGGTGCCGCTAAAGTAGTACTGCAAATGCGCAGCACTACACAAATAGCGTAGGTAGGTAGCGTAGCCGTACATTAGTGTAGGTTGTAATTTAGCATAGTTTAGCATTAATAGTGAAAGGGGGTTAGGCACCACAACTCCCAGCATGCCCAGACAGCTAAAGGCTGCCCAGGCATGCTGGGAGTTGTGGTTTAGCTTAAAATAGACAGCAATGGAACCACAACTCCCAGCATGCCCAGACAGCTAAAGGCTGCCCAGGCACGCTGGGAGTTGTAGTTTAGGACTACAACTCCCAGCATGCCCAGATAGCTAAAGGCTGCCCAGGCATGCTGGGCTTGTAGTTTAGCTTAGATTAAACAGCAAAGGGACCAAAACTCCCAGCATGCCCAGACAGCTGAAGGCTGCCCGGGCATGCTGGGAGTTGTAGTGCAGTGAAAGGACCAGAACTCCCAGCATGCCCAGACAGCTGAAGGCTGCCTGGGCATGCTAGGAGTTGTAGTTTTACACAGGTATAAAGTAGTTAGCGTAGTGTTAGCTCAATTTTATTGTAGCTTTAGTTTAGTGTTAGCGCAGTTTTACAGTTTTTAGCATAGCGTAGTGTTAGCGCAGTTGTAGCGTAGCTTAGTGCTAGCGTATTTTTAGCGTATTTAGCGTAGTGTAGTGTTAGTGCAGTTATAGTGTAGTGTTAGCATAGTTTTAGTGTATTTAGCGTAGCGTATTGTTAGCGTAGTCTTAGAGTAGTTAGCGTAGTGTAGTGTTAGTGCACTTTTAGTGTAGTGTAGTGTTAGCGCAGTTTTAGCGTATTTAGCGTAGTGTATTGTTAGCGTAGTTTTAGAGTAGTGAGCGCAGCGTAGTCTTAGAGTTGTGAGCGCAGCGTAGTCTTAGAGTAGTTAGCGTAGTGTAGTGTTAGTCCAGTCTAGTTGTACACGGGTGTAGTGTAGCTAACTTAGTTTTACAGGCAGATGAAGTGTAGTTTAGAGAGTTTAGCGTGGGGTGTAGCTTAGCTTAGTCATAAAGTGAAGGGGCTACAACTCCCAGCATGCCCAGAGAGCAGTTGCGCTCTGCTACATTAATGCAGTATACGGCCACCTGTATAGATGGCTGGATACGGTGATCACAAGGCCACTTACCCACCTCCGTTCCTGCTCCGTCACTGGACATGTAGCAATGCAGGAAGATGACGGAGCTGGAACGGGGGTGGTAAGTTAGGCTCTCCAGGTAATAACCCATTTTTTTTGTGTTTTTCTTCTCTTTTCAGATACGTGAATGCGGAGGACTACATGGGAATCGGTGGACTACGACGATGACCTGCATTTTTTTCTTTTCTTTTAATAAAATGGTTAACGAGGGCTGTGTGGGAGTGTTTTTCCTAATAAAAATGTTTTAACTTGTGTGTGCTTTTTTTCTTTGTTATTACTTTACAGGCTTAGTAGTGGAAGCCCTCTTGTAGACGGAGTCCATTACTAAGTCGGGGCTTAGCGTTAGCCCCAAAAACAGCTAGCGCTAACCCCCAATTAGTACCCCGATACCCAACGCCACAGGGGTACCAGGAAGAGCCGATACCAACAGGCCTAGAGTGCCAAATATGGCGCTCTTGGGCCTAGGCGGTAACAGGCTGGTGTTATTTAGGCTGGGGAGGGCCAGTAATGATGGTCCCCGCCCACCCTGGTAACATCAGGCTGTTGCTGTTTGGTTGGTATTTGGCTGAAAATGAAAAGACGGGGAACCACAGATGTTTTTTTTTTTATTAAAAAAAAAAAAACGTGTGGTTCCCAGTCTTCATTTTCAGCCAAATACCAACCAAACAGCAACAGCCTGACGATACCAGGGTGGGCGGGGACCATCATTACTGGCCCTCCCCAGCCTAAATAACACCAGCCTGTTACCGCCTACAACTTCCATCCTGCCCGGACGGCCTTTGGCTCTCTGGGCATGCTGGGAGTTGTAGCCCCTTCACTTTATGACTAAGCTAAGCTACACCCCACACTAAACTCTCTAAACTACACTTCATCTGCCTGTAAAACTAACTTAGCTACACTACACCCGTGTACAACTAGACTGGACTAACACTACACTACGCTAACTACTCTAAGACTACGCTAACAATACGCTAAATACGCTAAAACTGTGCTAATACTACACTACACTAAAAGTGCACTAACACTACACTACGCTAAATACGCTAAAAGTATGCTAGCACTAAGCTACGCTACAACTGCGCTAACACTATGCTACGCTAAAAACTGTAAAACTGCGCTAACACTAAACTGAGCTAACACTACGCTAACTACTTTATACCTGTGTAAAACTACATCTCCCAGCATGCCTGGGCAGCCTTCAGCTGTCTGGGCATGCTGGGAGTTCTGGTCCCTTCACTGCACTACAACTCCCAGCATGCCCGGGCAGCCTTCAGCTGTCTGGGCATGCTGGGAGTTGTGGTCCCTTTGCTGTCTAATCTAAGCTAAACTACAACTCCCAGCATGTCTGGGCAGCCATTGGCTTTCTGGGCATGCTGGGAGTTGTAGTCCTAAACTACAACTCCCAGCATGCCTGGGCAGCCTTTAGCTGTCTGGGCATGCTGGGAGTTGTAGTCCAAAACTACAACTCCCAGCATGCCTGGGCAGCCTTCAGCTGTCTGGGCATGCTGGGAGTTCTGGTCCCTTCACTGCACTACAACTCCCAGCATGCCTGGGCAGCCTTTAGCTGTCTGGGCATGCTGGGAGTTGTGGTCCATTCACTGTCTAATCTAAGCTAAACTACAACTCCTAGCATGCCTGGGCAGCCTTTAGCTATCTGGGCATGCTGGGAGTTGTAGTCCTAAACTACAACTCCCAGCGTGCCTGGGCAGCCTTTAGCTGTCTGGGCATGCTGGGGGTTGTGGTCCCATTGCTGTCTATTTTAAGCTAAACCACAACTCCCAGCATGCCTGGGCAGCCTTTAGCTGTCTGGGCATGCTGGGAGTTGTGGTGCCTAACCCCCTTTCACTATTAATGCTAAACTATGCTAAATTACAACCTACACTAATGTACGGCTACACTACCTACCTATGCTATTTGCGTAGTGCTGCGCATGCGCAGTACTACTTTAGCATTTGTGTAGTGCTGCGCATGCGCAGCACTACTTTAGCGGCGCGCGCTGCTCTACTTTCTGTTCCCCGTTCCCTGAGAGTTAACAGGGGACGGGGAGCAGAACAGCGGGCGGGCATAGGGATCCTGATAGCACTGTCGAGCGATCGCGCTGGCGGGTGACAAGCTGATAACGCCGCTATCAGGCATAGGCATACCGATAGCGGTGTCGAGCGAGCGCGCTGGCGGGTGACAATAAAAGTATTAGCTTCTGTGGCCCAATACCGCTCTCGGAATTGGGCCACAGACGCCATGAGAGCTCCGTACAGCTTCGGGCTATTACAGGGAGAGATCCTGTCCCTGTGATAGCCCAAGTGAGACTGCCGTGAGCTGCGATGCCTGATGATTAAATATGTCACGTGACACTCGCCCCCCCAGCCCCCGCAGTAACCAATGGTTGGGGGGTTGTGCGAGTGTCAGCCTATAGAATGTGATGGAGGCGGAGCGCTCGAGCAGGGAAAACTGCTGAGTCACTCCATCACAATCTATGGCAAATCACAATCTACGGCACTGCACCGGCATGGTATACATTAGGTGGTGGGTGTTTTCTTATTGGACACTTCATGTGTATATATGGTATATCCTCCCACTGTACTGAAATAGTATTGTACTATGTCATTAGATTCTATATATATACATCCAGCACTGTACAGTGTATCTCAGTGATAACCTGTAACCTTGATAATGAGAACATGTATTGAGAAATATCCCATAATATGTAACATATGTGAACAAAGAGCGATCTGTCAATCATGGCCGGTGGGGAATATCCAGTCCCAGCAGCTCCCCATGGATTATACCTGTTGGGTCTTCACCATGAGGAGCAGCGGACACATCATATCTCTACATTGTTATGGGGGATTATTTCCCAGCAGACAAAATTATAGAGATAAATAGATAAGAAACTTTATGTCTGAAAAGTAAATCTTTATTAATCACTCGTAACAATGAGAAGTTTTCAGCGGGCACTACCGTGGATTCACAGGGAGGGATACAAATCCCTTCTCCGATGGCAATAATACGGCCGCTCATAAATGCCTCTATCTGATGGTGCTCAGCAATAAAGTCCTTAGACTAATGCAACTCCAAACAAATAAGAGAGAGAATGCGACAGCGCAACAAAATCCTTCAGGCTTTATATCATGCGGGTGTACAAACAGGTGCAAATCACAGAGCAACGTCCGGTTCACACTGACTTGTGCTTCTTCCTGCTCCCGGAGCCAGAAGAAGCACAAGTCAGTGTGAAAGGGACGTTTCTCTGTGATTTGCACCTGTCTGTACACCCGCATGATATAAAGCCTGAAGGATTTTGGTGAGCTGCCGCATTCTTTCTCTTATTTGTTTGGAGATTATTTATATATATATAATATTCTAGTACCTGGTGACATATATACAGATGTGTTATTTGGATTCTGTTTGCATTTTGTATATCAGATATTTTCTGGAATACTAATACTTTTCCCATGTAAATTTATTGCTCTAAAGTGATCTCTCTTGTGACTGACTGCAATGTTGTAGTTTTTGTACAATTTGACAAGTTAGAAGGCTACTTTGTGTGCGTTCTTTGGTGTATAAGAAGACTTGCCTTTCGAGTAAAACATTTTCCACATTCTGCACATGAATATGGCTTCTCTCCTGTGTGGGTTCTCTGATGTTGAACAAGCCATGATTTGGAAGTAAAACATTTTCCACATTCTGAGCATAAAAATGGCTTCTCTCCAATATGAATTTTTTGATGTTCAGACAGATGTGATCTCTGAATAAAACATTTTCCACATTCTGAACATGAAACTGGCTTCTCTCCAATATGAATTTTTTGATGTTCAGACAGATGTGATCTCTGAATAAAATATTTTCCACATTCTGGACATACAAATGGCTTCTCTCCTGTGTGAATTCTCTGATGTCTAACAAGCCGTGATTTAAAAGTAAAACATTTTCCACATTCTGAACATAAAAATGGTTTATCCCCTGTGTGAGTTCTCTGATGTTCAACAAGACTTGATTAAGAAGTAAAACATTTTCCACATACTGAACATGAATATTGCTTCTTCCCTGCACAATCTCTTTGATGTCCAACACCCCTTTTGTGACTTTTATTTTGCTGAACATCCTGTGATGAGTGAGAAGACAGGACCTGTATATAAGGATGAGATGACAGATCTTGGCTGTGAAGGGCTGAGGGTGTATCTGGGATAATGGAATGTTCTTCATATGTATCTTGTGTGATATCATCATCTGCTTTATAATCTGAAGATATAAGATTCTCCTCTGATCTCCTGCTACAAGAATCTGCCAAGAATAACACAGATTTTATTTTTAAGTAAAAAAGAAAAAAACAACAATAAAAACTTTAACCTCTTAAGGACCCAGGGCGTACATGTACGCCCGATTATCGCGGTAGTCCCGATCAGCTAGGACGCCAGCGGAGACCCCCTTACCTCGCTCCGTCACATTCGATCAGCGTTTGATTGCTCCAAGCCTGAGCTACAGGCTTGAGCAAGCAACCCCCTATTATGCTGATCCATGCAAAGCTATGGCTTTGCAGGGATCAGGGGGAAAGATCAGTGTGTGCAGTGTTATAGCCCCCTATGGGATAATAATGATCAGTGTAAGAGATCAGTGTGTGCAGTGTTATAGTCTCCTATGGGATAACAATGATCAGTATAAGAGATCAGTGTGTGCAGTGTTATAGTCTCCTATGGGATAACAATGATCAGTATAAGAGATCAGTGTATGCAGTGTTATAGTCTCCTATGGGATAATAATGATCAGTATAAGAGATCAGTGTGTGCAGTGTTATAGTCTCCTATGGGATAACAATGATCAGTATAAGAGATCAGTGTATGCAGTGTTATAGTCTCCTATGGGATAATAATGATCAGTATAAGAGATTAGTGTGTGCAGTGTTATAGTCTCCTATGGGATAACAATGATCAGTATAAGAGATCAGTGTCTGCAGTGTTATAGTCCCCTATGGTATAACAATGATCAGTATAAGAGATCAGTGTCTGCAGTGTTATAGTCCCCTATGGGATAACAATGATCAGTATAAGAGATCAGTGTATGCAGTGTTATAGTCTCCTATGGGATAATAATCATCAGTTTAAGAGATCAGTGTGTGTGTGCAGTGTTATAGTCCCCTATGGGATAACAATGATCAGTATAAGAGATCAGTGTGTGCAGTGTTATAGTCTCCTATGGGATAACAATGATCAGTATAAGAGATCAGTGTGTGCAGTGTTATAGGTCCCTTTGGGATAACAATGATCAGTATAAGAGATCAGTGTGTGCAGTGTTATAGTCTCCTATGGAATAACAATGATCAGTATAAGAGATCAGTGTGTGCAGTGTTATAGGTCCCTATGGGATAACAATGATCAGTATAAGAGATCAGTGTGTGCAGTGTTATAGTCTCCTATGGGATAACAATGATCAGTATAAGAGATCAGTGTGTGCAGTGTTATAGTCCCCTATGGGATAACAATGATCAGTATAAGAGATCAGTGTGTGCAGTGTTATAGTCTCCTATGGGATAACAATGATCAGTATAAGAGATCAGTGTGTGCAGTGTTATAGGTCCCTTTGGGATAACAATGATCAGTATAAGAGATCAGTGTGTGCAGTGTTATAGTCTCCTATGGAATAACAATGATCAGTATAAGAGATCAGTGTGTGCAGTGTTATAGGTCCCTATGGGATAACAATGATCAGTATAAGAGATCAGTGTGTGCAGTGTTATAGTCTCCTATGGGATAACAATGATCAGTATAAGAGATCAGTGTGTGCAGTGTTATAGTCCCCTATGGGATAACAATGATCAGTATAAGAGATCAGTGTGTGCAGTGTTATAGTCCCCTATGGGAGCTATAACACTGCAAAAAAAGTGGGAAAAAAAGTTAATAAAGATCATTTAACCCCTTCCCCAATAAAAGTTTGAATCACCCCCCTTTTCCATTAAAAAAATATATATAAAAAACTGTGTAAATAAAAAATAAACATATGTGGTATCGCCGCGTGCAGAAATGTCCGAACTATAAAAATGTATCCTTAATTAAACCGCACGGTCAATGGCGTGCGCGCAAAAAAATTCCAAAGTCCAAAATAGCGTGTTTTTGGTCACTTTTTATATCATAAAAATTTTTTTTTAAAGCGATCAAAATGTCAGATCAATGCAAAAATGGAACCGCTAAAAACTTTAGATGACGGTGCAAAAAATTTGCCATCATACCGGCCCGTACGCGGAAAAATAAAAAAAGTTATAGGGGTCAGAAGATGACAATTTTAAACGTATAAATTTTCCTGCATGTAGTTAGGATTTTTTCCAGAAGTGCGACAAAATCACCTATATAAGTAGGGGATCGTTATAATCGTATGGACCTACAGAATAAAGAGAAGGTGTCATTTTTACCGAAATATTTACTGCATAGAAACAGAAGCCCCAAAAGTTACAAAATGAAATTTTTTCTTCAATTTTGTCGCACAATTAATTTTTTTTTCTGTTTCGCCGTGGATTTTTTGGTAAAATGACTAATGTCACTGCAAAGTAGAATTGGTGGCGCAAAAAATGAGCCATAATATGGAATTTTATGTGCAAAATTGAAAGCGTTATGATTTTTAGAAGATGATGAGGGAAAAAATGAAAATGCAAAAACAGAAAAACGCTGAGTCCTTAAGGGGTTAAACACTGCGCCCATATTTATAGTCTTTTTAGTAGAACATTATAAGTGCAGCATGTGACATCATGGAACCTTCTCCCCGTCCTCCGGATAATAAATAGTTAATGTAGACATAATATAGGGTCTTCAGGTCACATACACCCCACTCCTGGACCCCATCACACTCCCATCCAGCAGCAATGAACAATCCATAGGGCACAAATCAGACGACAGCCGAGGCGGTTCAGAGCCCACAGCAATACAGAAGTGCTGGGAAATATCCCAAATTATTCCTCTAGTCGTCTACATGGAAATCCTGCTGACTATATAAGATGGAGACAACAGGGACAAGAAAAACAACAGCGCAAGGACTTTAACCCTTTAATGACACATGACGTAAATGCACATGACTTTGCGCACCAGGACGTACATTTGTGTCCTATACATGACCGTGAGTATCGGAGCAGAGATTCCACTGATGTCCGCCATTAACCCCTCAGATGCCGTGATCAATGCAGATACAGTGCGGCACGGATTGTGATCTGATTGTCAGCGGCACGGAGGCCTTCCAGCAGAATTCTAACTCTGCGCTGCGCTCTGAGGCAGGAGAAGAAGCGCAGTTAGTTTACAGACAGCTCTAACGTCGTAGTGACGCGAGTCGCATGTCACGTGAGCGCTGCGCTCTGAGGCAGGAGAAGAAGCGCAGTTAGTTTACAGACAGCTCTAACGTCGTAGTGACGTGAGTCACATGTCACGTGAGCGCCGCGCTCTGAGGCAGGAGAAGAAGCGCAGTTAGTTTACAGACAGCTCTAACGTCGTAGTGACGCGAGTCACATGTCACGTGAGCGCCGCGCTCTGAGGCAGGAGAAGAAGCGCAGTTAGTTTACAGACAGCTCTAACGTCGTAGTGACGCGAGTCACATGTCACGTGAGCGCCGCGCTCTGAGGCAGGAGAAGAAGCGCAGTTAGTTTACAGACAGCTCTAACGTCCTAGTGACGCGAGTCACATGTCACGTGAGCGCCGCGCTCTGAGGCAGGAGAACAAGCGCAGTTAGCTTACAGACAGCTCTAACGTCCTAGTGACGCGAGTCACATGTCACGTGAGCGCCGCGCTCTGAGACAGGAGAAGAAGCGCAGTTAGTTTACAGACAGCTCTAACGTCGTAGTGACGCGAGTCGCATGTCACGTGAGCGCCGCGCTCTGAGGCAGGAGAAGAAGCGCAGTTAGTTTACAGACAGCTCTAACGTCCTAGTGACACGAGTCGCATGTCACGTGAGCGCCGCGCTCTGAGGCAGGAGAAGAAGCGCAGTTAGTTTACAGACAGCTCTAACGTCGTAGTGACGCGAGTCACATGTCACGTGAGCGCTGCGCTCTGAGGCAGGAGAACAAGCGCAGTTAGTTTACAGACAGCTCTAACGTCGTAGTGACGCGAGTCACATGTCACGTGAGCGCCGCACTCTGAGGCAGGAGAAGAAGCGCAGTTAGTTTACAGACAGCTCTAACGTCCTAGTGACGCGAGTCACATGTCACGTGAGCGCTGCGCTCTGAGGCAGGAGAAGAAGCGCAGTTAGTTTACAGACAGCTCTAACGTCCTAGTGACGCGAGTCACATGTCACGTGAGCGCCGCGCTCTGAGGCAGGAGAAGAAGCGCAGTTAGCTTACAGACAGCTCTAACGTCCTAGTGACGCGAGTCACATGTCACGTGAGCGCCGCGCTCTGAGACAGGAGAAGAAGCGCAGTTCATTTACAGACAGCTCTAACGTCGTAGTGACGCGAGTCGCATGTCACGTGAGCGCCGCGCTCTGAGGCAGGAGAAGAAGCGCAGTTAGTTTACAGACAGCTCTAACGTCCTAGTGACACGAGTCGCATGTCACATGAGCGCCGCGCTCTGAGGCAGGAGAAGAAGCGCAGTTAGTTTACAGACAGCTCTAACGTCGTAGTGACGCAAGTCGCATGTCACGTGAGCGCCGCGCTCTGAGGCAGGAGAACAAGCGCAGTTAGTTTACAGACAGCTCTAACGTCGTAGTGACGCGAGTCGCATGTCATGTGAGCACCGCGCTCTGAGGCAGGAGAAGAAGCGCAGTTAGTTTACAGACAGCTCTAACGTCCTAGTGACGCGAGTCACATGTCACGTGAGCGCCGCGCTCTGAGGCAGGAGAAGAAGCGCAGTTAGTTTACAGACAGCTCTAACGTCGTAGCGACGCGAGTCACATGTCACGTGAGCGGCGCGCTCTGAGGCAGGAGAAGAAGCCCAGTTAGTTTACAGACAGCTCTAACGTCGTAGTGACGTGAGTCACATGTCACGTGAGCGCCGCGCTCTGAGGCAGGAGAAAAAGCGCAGTTAGTTTACAGACAGCTCTAACGTCGTAGTGACGCGAGTCACATGTCACGTGAGCGCCGCGCTCTGAGGCAGGAGAAGAAGCGCAGTTAGTTTACAGACAGCTCTAACGTCGTAGTGACGCGAGTCACATGTCACGTGAGCGCCGCGCTCTGAGGCAGGAGAAGAAGCGCAGTTAGTTTACAGACAGCTCTAACGTCCTAGTGACGCGAGTCACATGTCACGTGAGCGCCGCGCTCTGAGGCAGGAGAACAAGCGCAGTTAGTTTACAGACAGCTCTAACGTCCTAGTGACGCGAGTCACATGTCACGTGAGCGCCGCGCTCTGAGGCAGGAGAAGAAGCGCAGTTAGCTTACAGACAGCTCTAACGTCCTAGTGACGCGAGTCACATGTCACGTGAGCGCCGCGCTCTGAGACAGGAGAAGAAGCGCAGTTAGTTTACAGACAGCTCTAACGTCGTAGTGACGCGAGTCGCATGTCACGTGAGCGCCGCGCTCTGAGGCAGGAGAAGAAGCGCAGTTAGTTTACAGACAGCTCTAACGTCCTAGTGACACGAGTCGCATGTCACGTGAGCGCCGCGCTCTGAGGCAGGAGAAGAAGCGCAGTTAGTTTACAGACAGCTCTAACGTCGTAGTGACGCGAGTCACATGTCACGTGAGCGCTGCGCTCTGAGGCAGGAGAACAAGCGCAGTTAGTTTACAGACAGCTCTAACGTCGTAGTGACGCGAGTCACATGTCACGTGAGCGCCGCGCTCTGAGGCAGGAGAAGAAGCGCAGTTAGTTTACAGACAGCTCTAACGTCGTAGTGACGCGAGTCACATGTCACGTGAGCGCTGCGCTCTGAGGCAGGAGAAGAAGCGCAGTTAGTTTACAGACAGCTCTAACGTCCTAGTGACGCGAGTCACATGTCACGTGAGCGCCGCGCTCTGAGGCAGGAGAAGAAGCGCAGTTAGTTTACAGACAGCTCTAACGTCCTAGTGACGCGAGTCACATGTCACGTGAGCGCCGCGCTCTGAGGCAGGAGAAGAAGCGCAGTTAGCTTACAGACAGCTCTAACGTCCTAGTGACGCGAGTCACATGTCACGTGAGCGCCGCGCTCTGAGACAGGAGAAGAAGCGCAGTTCATTTACAGACAGCTCTAACGTCGTAGTGACGCGAGTCGCATGTCACGTGAGCGCCGCGCTCTGAGGCAGGAGAAGAAGCGCAGTTAGTTTACAGACAGCTCTAACGTCCTAGTGACACGAGTCGCATGTCACGTGAGCGCCGCGCTCTGAGGCAGGAGAAGAAGCGCAGTTAGTTTACAGACAGCTCTAACGTCGTAGTGACGCAAGTCGCATGTCACGTGAGCGCCGCGCTCTGAGGCAGGAGAACAAGCGCAGTTAGTTTACAGACAGCTCTAACGTCGTAGTGACGCGAGTCGCATGTCATGTGAGCACCGCGCTCTGAGGCAGGAGAAGAAGCGCAGTTAGTTTACAGACAGCTCTAACGTCCTAGTGACGCGAGTCACATGTCACGTGAGCGCCGCGCTCTGAGGCAGGAGAAGAAGCGCAGTTAGTTTACAGACAGCTCTAACGTCGTAGCGACGCGAGTCACATGTCACGTGAGCGGCGCGCTCTGAGGCAGGAGAAGAAGCCCAGTTAGTTTACAGACAGCTCTAACGTCGTAGTGACGTGAGTCACATGTCACGTGAGCGCCGCGCTCTGAGGCAGGAGAAAAAGCGCAGTTAGTTTACAGACAGCTCTAACGTCGTAGTGACGCGAGTCACATGTCACGTGAGCGCCGCGCTCTGAGGCAGGAGAAGAAGCGCAGTTAGTTTACAGACAGCTCTAACGTCGTAGTGACGCGAGTCACATGTCACGTGAGCGCCGCGCTCTGAGGCAGGAGAAGAAGCGCAGTTAGTTTACAGACAGCTCTAACGTCCTAGTGACGCGAGTCACATGTCACGTGAGCGCCGCGCTCTGAGGCAGGAGAACAAGCGCAGTTAGTTTACAGACAGCTCTAACGTCCTAGTGACGCGAGTCACATGTCACGTGAGCGCCGCGCTCTGAGGCAGGAGAAGAAGCGCAGTTAGCTTACAGACAGCTCTAACGTCCTAGTGACGCGAGTCACATGTCACGTGAGCGCCGCGCTCTGAGACAGGAGAAGAAGCGCAGTTAGTTTACAGACAGCTCTAACGTCGTAGTGACGCGAGTCGCATGTCACGTGAGCGCCGCGCTCTGAGGCAGGAGAAGAAGCGCAGTTAGTTTACAGACAGCTCTAACGTCCTAGTGACACGAGTCGCATGTCACGTGAGCGCCGCGCTCTGAGGCAGGAGAAGAAGCGCAGTTAGTTTACAGACAGCTCTAACGTCGTAGTGACGCGAGTCACATGTCACGTGAGCGCTGCGCTCTGAGGCAGGAGAACAAGCGCAGTTAGTTTACAGACAGCTCTAACGTCGTAGTGACGCGAGTCACATGTCACGTGAGCGCCGCGCTCTGAGGCAGGAGAAGAAGCGCAGTTAGTTTACAGACAGCTCTAACGTCGTAGTGACGCGAGTCACATGTCACGTGAGCGCTGCGCTCTGAGGCAGGAGAAGAAGCGCAGTTAGTTTACAGACAGCTCTAACGTCCTAGTGACGCGAGTCACATGTCACGTGAGCGCCGCGCTCTGAGGCAGGAGAAGAAGCGCAGTTAGTTTACAGACAGCTCTAACGTCGTAGTGACGCGAGTCACATGTCACGTGAGCGCTGCGCTCTGAGGCAGGAGAAGAAGCGCAGTTAGTTTACAGACAGCTCTAACGTCCTAGTGACGCGAGTCACATGTCACGTGAGCGCCGCGCTCTGAGGCAGGAGAAGAAGCGCAGTTAGCTTACAGACAGCTCTAACGTCCTAGTGACGCGAGTCACATGTCACGTGAGCGCCGCGCTCTGAGACAGGAGAAGAAGCGCAGTTCATTTACAGACAGCTCTAACATCGTAGTGACGCGAGTCGCATGTCACGTGAGCGCCGCGCTCTGAGGCAGGAGAAGAAGCGCAGTTAGTTTACAGACAGCTCTAACGTCCTAGTGACACGAGTCGCATGTCACGTGAGCGCCGCGCTCTGAGGCAGGAGAAGAAGCGCAGTTAGTTTACAGACAGCTCTAACGTCGTAGTGACGCGAGTCGCATGTCACGTGAGCGCCGCGCTCTGAGGCAGGAGAAGAAGCGCAGTTAGTTTACAGACAGCTCTAACGTCCTAGTGACACGAGTCGCATGTCACGTGAGCGCCGCGCTCTGAGGCAGGAGAAGAAGCGCAGTTAGTTTACAGACAGCTCTAACGTCGTAGTGACGCGAGTCGCATGTCACGTGAGCGCCGCGCTCTGAGGCAGGAGAACAAGCGCAGTTAGTTTACAGACAGCTCTAACGTCGTAGTGACGCGAGTCGCATGTCATGTGAGCGCCGCGCTCTGAGGCAGGAGAAGAAGCGCAGTTAGTTTACAGACAGCTCTAACGTCCTAGTGACGCGAGTCACATGTCACGTGAGCGCCGCGCTCTGAGGCAGGAGAAGAAGCGCAGTTAGTTTACAGACAGCTCTAACGTCGTAGTGACGCGAGTCACATGTCACGTGAGCGCCGCGCTCTGAGGCAGGAGAACAAGCGCAGTTAGTTTACAGACAGCTCTAACGTCGTAGTGACGCGAGTCACATGTCACGTGAGCGCCGCGCTCTGAGGCAGGAGAAGAAGCGCAGTTAGTTTACAGACAGCTCTAACGTCGTAGTGACGCGAGTCACATGTCACGTGAGCGCTGCGCTCTGAGGCAGGAGAAGAAGCGCAGTTAGTTTACAGACAGCTCTAACGTCCTAGTGACGCGAGTCGCATGTCACGTGAGCGCCGCGCTCTGAGGCCGTCACTAGGACATGAGAGCTGTCTGTAAACTAACTGCGCTTGTTCTCCTGCCTCAGAGCGCATATACTAATAGAGGCAGATTGTTTCAGGGGGCAGGAAGAAGCAGGGGGCGGACAGCCATCGGGGGTAACCGAACTGAGCACGGGACATTTGTTGGGCAATATCACAGGAGCCACTGGAGGGAATTTGGTAAGTGACCCTTCTTTGCACTCCTGGTCACCCACACTATAACCCTTTGTGTATTGGGTTTAGTGTGGGTGATCAGGGTGACAGTTTTCTTTTAAATCACCCCTTTCCCAATTTTAATAAAAAAAAAATATAATAATGATTAACCCTTTGGGGACGCAGGGTTTTTCCATTTTTGCACTTTCGTTTTTACCTCCTTACCTTTATAAAATCATAACCCTTTCAATTTTGCACCTTAAAATCCATATGAGGCTTATTTTTTGCGCCACCAATTCTACTTTGCAGTGATATTAGTCATTTTACCCAAAAATCTATGGCGAAACGGGAAAAAAAAAATAATTGTGCAACAAAATGTAAGAAAAAATGCAATTTTTTTGTGCGTATGCCATTTACCATGCGGTTTATTTAACTATATCCTTTTATAATTCGGAAATTTTTGCCGCAGCGACATCACATATGTTTATTTTTATTTACACTGGATTTTTCAAACTTGATTCAAACTTTTATTAGGGAAGGGGTTAAATGATCTTTATTAACTTTTTTTTTCACTTTTTTTTTGCAACGTTAAAGCTCCCATAGGAGACTATAACACTGCACACACTGATCTCTTATACTGATCATTGTTATCCCATAGGAGACTATAACACTGCACACACTGATCTCTTATACTGATCATTGTTATCCCATAGGAGACTATAACACTGCACACACTGATCTCTTATACTGATCATTGTTATCCCATAGGAGACTATAACACTGCACACACTGATCTCTTATACTGATCATTGTTATCCCATAGGAGGCTATAACACTGCACACACTGATCTCTTATACTGATCATTGTTATCCCATAGGAGACTATAACACTGCACACACTGATCTTTTACATTGATCATTGTTATCCCATAGGAGACTATAACACTGCACACACTGATCTCTTATACTGATCATTGTTATCCCATAGGGACCTATAACACTTCACACACTGATCTCTTATACTGATCATTGTTATCCCATAGGAGACTATAACACTGCACACACTGATCTCTTATACTGATCATTGTTATCCCATAGGAGACTATAACACTGCACACACTGATCTCTTATACTGATCATTGTTATCCCTTAGGAGACTATAACACTGCACACTGATCTTTTACATTGATCATTGTTATCCCACAGGAGACTATAACACTGAACACACTGATCTCTTATACTGATCATTGTTATCCCATAGAGGGCTACTTTGGGGGCAACTTTAAACGCCGCGTCTACAGGGTTAATAGTGCGTTGCACCGTGATCAGTCCCACGCGCTACTAGCCACGGGTTCTGGCCGTTGTTAGAGGCTGGGCCCGACCCACTAGGACGCATGGCCCCGCATTATGGAAAGGAAGTTGGCGAAGGGCGTACAGGTATGCCCTCCGTCCCCAACAGGTTAACATAATGTTAATGATGCCGTACGGTGAATGACATGGGGCCATCACATTCACCAAAAATGTTTTCAAATTTATAAAAAGTGACTAAAAAGTCACATATATACAAAAGTGGAACTAAAAAAAACTACAGGTCATGGTGCAAGAAATGAGCCCTCATACCGTCTCGAATACAAAAAAAAAGAAAAAGGTAGAGATGGTAAAAATAGGGCGATTTTAAACATACTGATTTTGTAAAAAAAAAAAAGTTTGAGATAAGTATTTAATCTAATTGACCCACAGAATAAAGAAAACTTAATTTTTATCGTAAAGTGTACAGCGTGAAAACAAAACCTGACAAAATTAGCAAAATTGTGGTTTTTATAAAAAATGTCTTTTGTTTTGTGTTTGCCGTACATTTTATGGTAAAATGATTGATGTAATTACAAAGTACAATTGGTCGCGCCTCATATGGGTCTGTGAATGTAAATTGTAAAGAGTTACGGATTTTAGATGGCGAGGAGGAAAAAACTAAAACACAAAAATAAAATTGGCCTGGTCCTTAAGGGGTTAAAAACAAAACGCATGCTCAGTATCAGTAAGGGCCACACTTTGAGACCACAGATCTAAAACATAATCCTGTCCGGCTGCAGCATCATCTCTGTCCCAGCTGAAGCACAGACCTGGCAGGACTAGTACTCCTCTGTGCTCACTCCTGTCCTATCAGACTGCAGCATGAAAGCAGAGAGGAGGGGGTTACAGAGCAGACTGCAGTGATTGGATAAAAAGAATGAATGAATGAATGGTGAGTGAGGGCGGGCTCAGTGCTTGCCTCGGACACTCCCCTTCCTGAGCAGTTTATGTCAGAATAAGTGAGCAGCAGAACAGAGGGATTTGTGAGCCAAATACAGAAGACAAACAAAAAAGACCTGTATAGCATCTGGATGACCTAGTGAGTAACATATATGAGCATTATTTTTTTCTGTGATTATTGCAGCCGGTGACTGAGTAGAATCTGTGACCCTTCTCTGTATTTAGTGGTTACTACTCACCTGTGCGGTTATCTGTATGAATGTCCTCCTTATACTGCTCATCACCGCTCACATCTGTCTCTTCTTCTTCTTCCTTTATGTCTGTAGCCTTAATATAGATCAGATCTTTCCCTGTAGTAATGTCCTCCATATTCTGCTCATCAAGAGGACGGGGACACCTCTCTGGTGCTGTTCTCTTACTGGATCTGACTGTAGGGAACACATACAGAGACTGAATTCATTCTTTACATACAAATCACACCCCTACCCCTTAATTCCCTGGTTGAACTTGATGGACATATGTCTTTTTTCGACCGTACTAACTATGTAACTATGTAACTATGTAACTATGTAAAATAATGAGAGGACGTGTGTATATAGTCATGTCTATTACCTGGTGATGTGAGGGGCTGCTGATCCTCCATCATGACCTGATCCTTGTACTGATCCTTGTGTCCTTCTACATACTCCCACTCCTCCATGGAGAAATAGACCGCCACGTCCTGACACCTTATAGGAACCTGACACACAATGATACAGTCATCACCCCAACCCCTCCAGTGCTGTTACTGTATAATGTCCCAGCATTCCCAGCAGTGTCACCTCTCCAGTCATCACCAGACCCCTCCATTACTGTATAATGTCCCAGCAGTGTCACCTCTCCAGTCATCACCAGACCCCTCCATTACTGTATAATGTCCCAGCAGTGTCACCTCTCCAGTCATCACCAGACCCCTCCATTACTGTATAATGTCCCAGCAGTGTCACCTCTCCAGTCATCACCAGACCCCTCCATTATTGTATAATGTCCGAGCATTCCCAGCAGTGTCACCTCTCCAGTCATCACCAGACCCCTCCATTACTGTATAATGTCCCAATAGTGTCACCTCTCCAGTCATCACCAGACCCCTCCATTACTGTATAATGTCCCAGCATTCCCAGCAGTGTCACCTCTCCAGTCACCACCAGACCCCTCCATTACTGTATAATGTCCCAGCAGTGTCACCTCTCCAGTCATCACCAGACCCCTCCATTACTGTATAATGTCCCAGCAGTGTCACCTCTCCAGTCATCACCAGACCCCTCCATTACTGTATAATGTCCCAGCAGTGTCACCTCTCCAGTCATCACCAGACCCCTCCATTACTGTATAATGTCCCAGCAGTGTCACCTCTCCAGTCATCACCAGACCCCTCCATTACTGTATAATGTCCCAGCAGTGTCACCTCTCCAGTCATCACCAGACCCCTCCATTATTGTATAATGTCCCAGCATTCCCAGCAGTGTCACCTCTCCAGTCATCACCAGACCCCTCCATTACTGTATAATGTCCCAATAGTGTCACCTCTCCAGTCATCACCAGACCCCTCCATTACTGTATAATGTCCCAGCAGTGTCACCTCTCCAGTCATCACCAGACCCCTCCATTACTGTATAATGTCCCAGCATTCCCAGCAGTGTCACCTCTCCAGTCACCACCAGACCCCTCCATTACTGTATAATGTCCCAGCAGTGTCACCTCTCCAGTCATCACCAGACCCCTCCATTACTGTATAATGTCCCAGCAGTGTCACCTCTCCAGTCATCACCAGACCCCTCCATTACTGTATAATGTCCCAGCATTCCCAGCAGTGTCACCTCTCCAGTCATCACCAGACCCCTCCATTACTATATAATGTCCCAGCAGTGTCACATCTCCAGTCATCACCAGACCCCTCCATTACTGTATAATGTCCCAGCAGTGTCACCTCTCCAGTCATCACCAGACCCCTCCATTACTGTATAATGTCCCAGCATTCCCAGCAGTGTCACCTCTCCAGTCATCACCAGACCCCTCCATTACTGTATAATGTCCCAGCAGTGTCACCTCTCCAGTCATCACCAGACCCCTCCATTACTGTATAATGTCCCAGCAGTGTCACCTCTCCAGTCATCACCAGACCCCTCCATTACTGTATAATGTCCCAGCAGTGTCACCTCTCCAGTCATCACCAGACCCCTCCATTACTGTATAATGTCCCAGCAGAGTCACCTCTCCAGTCATCACCAGACCCCTCCATTACTGTATAATGTCCCAGCAGTGTCACCTCTCCAGTCATCACCAGACCCCTCAATTACTGTATAATGTCCCAGCATTCCCAGCAGTGTCACCTCTCCAGTCATCACCAGACCCCTCCATTACTGTATAATGTCCCAGCAGTGTCACCTCTCCAGTCATCACCAGACCCCTCCATTACTGTATAATGTCCCAGCAGTGTCACCTCTCCAGTCATCACCAGACCCCTCCATTACTGTATAATGTCCCAGCAGAGTCACCTCTCCAGTCATCACCAGACCCCTCCATTACTGTATAATGTCCCAGCAGTGTCACCTCTCCAGTCATCACCAGACCCCTCCATTACTGTATAATGTCCCAGCAGTGTCACCTCTCCAGTCATCACCAGACCCCTCCATTACTGTATAATGTCCCAGCAGTGTCACCTCTCCAGTCATCACCAGACCCCTCCATTACTTTATAATGTCCCAGCAGTGTCACCTCTCCAGTCATCACCAGACCCCTCCATTACTGTATAATGTCCCAGCAGTGTCACCTCTCCAGTCATCACCAGACCCCTCCATTACTGTATAATGTCCCAGCATTCCCAGCAGTGTCACCTCTCCAGTCATCACCAGACCCCTCCATTACTATATAATGTCCCAGCAGTGTCACCTCTCCAGTCATCACCAGACCCCTCCATTACTGTATAATGTCCCAGCAGTGTCAGCTCTCCAGTCATCACCAGACCCCTCCATTACTGTATAATGTCCCAGCAGTGTCACCTCTCCAGTCATCACCAGACCCCTCCATTACTATATAATGTCCCAGCAGTGTCACCTCTCCAGTCATCACCAGACCCCTCCATTACTGTATAATGTCCCAGCAGTGTCACCTCTCCAGTCATCACCAGATCCCTCCATTACTGTATAATGTCCCAGCATTCCCAGCAGAGTCACCTCTCCAGTCATCACCAGACCCCTCCATTACTGTATAATGTCCCAGCAGTGTCACCTCTCCAGTCATCACCAGACCCCTCCATTACTGTATAATGTCCCAGCAGTGTCACCTCTCCAGTCATCACCAGACCCCTCCATTACTGTATAATGTCCCAGCAGTGTCACCTCTCCAGTCATCACCAGACCCCTCCATTACTGTATAATGTCCCAGCAGTGTCACCTCTCCAGTCATCACCAGACCCCTCCATTACTGTATAATGTCCCAGCATTCCCAGCAGTGTCACCTCTCCAGTCATCACCAGACCCCTCCATTACTATATAATGTCCCAGCAGTGTCACCTCTCCAGTCATCACCAGACCCCTCCATTACTATATAATGTCCCAGCAGTGTCACCTCTTCAGTCATCACCAGACCCCTCCATTACTGTATAATGTCCCAGCAGTGTCACCTCTCCAGTCATCACCAGACCCCTCCATTACTGTATAATGTCCCAGCAGTGTCACCTCTCCAGTCATCACCAGACCCCTCCATTACTGTATAATGTCCCAGCAGTGTCACCTCTCCAGTCATCACCAGATCCCTCCATTACTGTATAATGTCCCAGCAGTGTCACCTCTCCAGTCATCACCAGACCCCTCCATTACTGTATAATGTCCCAGCAGTGTCACCTCTCCAGTCATCACCAGACCCCTCCATTACTGTACAATGTCCCAGCAGGGTCACCTCTCCAGTCATCACCAGACCCCTCCATTACTGTATAATGTCCCAGCAGTGTCACCTCTCCAGTCATCACCAGACCCCTCCATTACTGTATAATGTCCTAGCAGTGTCACCTCTCCAGTCATCACCAGACCCCTCCATTACTGTATAATGTCCCAGCATTCCCAGCAGTATCACCTCTCCAGTCATCACCAGACCCCTCCATTACTGTATAATGTCCCAGCAGTGTCACCTCTCTAGTCATCACCAGACCCCTCCATTACTGTATAATGTCCCACGAGTGTCACCTCTCCAGTCATCACCAGACCCCTCCATTACTGTATAATGTCCCAGCAGTGTCACCTCTCCAGTCATCACCAGACCCCTCCATTACTGTATAATGTCCCAGCATTCCCAGCAGTGTCACCTCTCCAGTCATCACCAGACCCCTCCATTACTGTATAATGTCCCAGCAGTGTCACCTCTCCAGTCATCACCAGACCCCTCCATTACTGTATAATGTCCCAGCATTCCCAGCAGTGTCACCTCTCCAGTCATCACCAGACCCCTCCATTACTGTATAATGTCCCAGCAGTGTCACCTCTCCAGTCATCACCAGACCCCTCCATTACTGTATAATGTCCCAGCAGTGTCACCTCTCCAGTCATCACCAGACCCCTCCATTACTGTATAATGTCCCAGCAGTGTCACCTCTCCAGTCATCACCAGACCCCTCCATTACTGTATAATGTCCCAGCAGTGTCACCTCTCCAGTCATCACCAGACCCCTCCATTACTGTATAATGTCCCAGCAGAGTCACCTCTCCAGTCATCACCAGACCCCTCCATTACTGTATAATGTCCCAGCAGTGTCACCTCTCCAGTCATCACCAGACCCCTCCATTACTGTATAATGTCCCAGCAGTGTCACCTCTCCAGTCATCACCAGACCCCTCCATTACTGTATAATGTCCCAGCATTCCCAGCAGTGTCACCTCTCCAGTCATCACCAGACCCCTCCATTACTGTATAATGTCCCAGCAGTGTCACCTCTCCAGTCATCACCAGACCCCTCCATTACTTTATAATGTCCCAGCAGTGTCACCTCTCCAGTCATCACCAGACCCCTCCATTACTGTATAATGTCCCAGCAGTGTCACCTCTCCAGTCATCACCAGACCCCTCCATTACTGTATAATGTCCCAGCATTCCCAGCAGTGTCACCTCTCCAGTCATCACCAGACCCCTCCATTACTATATAATGTCCCAGCAGTGTCACCTCTCCAGTCATCACCAGACCCCTCCATTACTGTATAATGTCCCAGCAGAGTCACCTCTCCAGTCATCACCAGACCCCTCCATTACTGTATAATGTCCCAGCAGTGTCACCTCTCCAGTCATCACCAGACCCCTCCATTACTATATAATGTCCCAGCAGTGTCACCTCTCCAGTCATCACCAGACCCCTCCATTACTGTATAATGTCCCAGCAGAGTCACCTCTCCAGTCATCACCAGACCCCTCCATTACTGTATAATGTCCCAGCAGTGTCACCTCTCCAGTCATCACCAGACCCCTCCATTACTGTATAATGTCCCAGCATTCCCAGCAGTGTCACCTCTCCAGTCATCACCAGACCCCTCCATTACTGTATAATGTCCCAGCAGTGTCACCTCTCCAGTCATCACCAGACCCCTCCATTACTATATAATGTCCCAGCAGTGTCACCTCTCCAGTCATCACCAGACCCCTCCATTACTGTATAATGTCCCAGCAGAGTCACCTCTCCAGTCATCACCAGACCCCTCCATTACTGTATAATGTCCCAGCAGGGTCACCTCTCCAGTCATCACCAGACCCCTCCATTACTGTATAATGTCCCAGCAGTGTCACCTCTCCAGTCATCACCAGACCCCTCCAATACTGTATAATGTCCCAGCATTCCCAGCAGTGTCACCTCTCCAGTCATCACCAGACCCCTCCATTACTATATAATGTCCCAGCAGTGTCACCTCTCCAGTCATCACCAGACCCCTCCATTACTGTATAATGTCCCAGCAGAGTCACCTCTCCAGTCATCACCAGACCCCTCCATTACTGTATAATGTCCCAGCAGTGTCACCTCTCCAGTCATCACCAGACCCCTCCATTACTGTATAATGTCCCAGCATTCCCAGCAGTGTCACCTCTCCAGTCATCACCAGACCCCTCCATTACTATATAATGTCCCAGCAGTGTCACCTCTCCAGTCATCACCAGACCCCTCCATTACTATATAATGTCCCCAGCAGTGTCACCTCTCCAGTCATCACCAGACCCCTCCATTACTGTATAATGTCCCAGCAGTGTCACCTCTCCAGTCATCACCAGACCCCTCCATTACTGTATAATGTCCCAGCAGTGTCACCTCTCCAGTCATCACCAGACCCCTCCATTACTGTATAATGTCCCAGCAGTGTCACCTCTCCAGTCATCACCAGATCCCTCCATTACTGTATAATGTCCCAGCAGTGTCACCTCTCCAGCCATCAACAGACCCCTCCATTACTGTATAATGTCCCAGCAGTGTCACCTCTCCAGTCATCACCAGACCCCTCCATTACTGTACAATGTCACAGCAGGGTCACCTCTCCAGTCATCACCAGACCCCTCCATTACTGTATAATGTCCCAGCAGTGTCACCAATCCAGTCATCGCCAGACCCCTCCATTACTGTATAATGTCCCGGCATTCCCAGCAGTGTCACCTCTCCAGTCATCACCAGACCCCTCCATTACTGTATAATGTCCCAGCATTCCAAGCAGTGTCACCTCTCCAGTCATCACCAGACCCCTCCATTACTGTATAATGTCCCTGCAGTGTCACCTCTCCAGCCATCACCAGACCCCTCCATTACTGTATAATGTCCCAGCAGTGTCACCTCTCCAGTCATCACCAGACCCCTCCATTACTGTATAATGTCCCAGCAGTGTCACTTCTCCAGTCAGCACCAGACCCCTCCATTACTGTTTAATGTCCCAGCAGGGTCACCTTTCCAGTCATCACCAGACCCCTCCATTACTGTATAATGTCCCAGCATTCCCAGCAGTGTCACCTCTCCAGTCATCACCAGACCCCTCCATTACTGTATAATATCCCAGCAGGGTCACCTCTCCAGTCATCACCAGACCCCACCATTCCTGTATGATGTCCCAGCAGTGTCACCTCTCCAGTCATCACCAGACCCCTCCATTACTGTATAATGTCCCAGCAGTGTCACCTCTCCAGTCATCACCAGACCCCTCCATTACTGTATAATGTCCCAGCATTCCCAGCAGTGTCACCTCTCCAGACATCACCAGACCCCTCCATTACTGTATAATATCCCAGCAGTGTCACCACTCCAGTCATCACCAGACCCCTCCATTACTGTATAATGTCCCAGCAGGGTCTCCTCTCCAGTCATCACCAGACCCCTCCATTACTGTATAATGTCCCAGCATTCCCAGCAGTGTCACCTCTCCAGTCATCACCAGACCCCTCCATTACTGTATAATGTCCCAGCAGTGTCACCTCTCCAGTCATCACCAGACCCCTCCATTACTGTATAATGTCCCAGCAGGGTCACCTCTCCAGTCATCACCAGACCCCTCCATTACTGTATAATGTCCCAGCATTCCCAGCAGTGTCACCTCTCCAGTCATCATCAGACCCCTCCATTACTGTATAATGTCCCAGCAGTGTCACCTCTCCAGTCATCACCAGACCCCTCCATTACTGTATAATGTCCCAGCAGTGTCACCTCTCCAGTCATCACCAGACCCCTCCATTACTGTATAATGTCCCAGCAGTGTCACCTCTCCAGTCATCACCAGACCCCTCCATTATTGTATAATGTCCCAGCAGTGTCACCCTCCAGGCATCACCAGACCCCTCCATTACTGTATAATGTCCCAGCATTCCCAGCAGTGTCACCTCTCCAGTCATCACCAGACCCCTCCATTTCTGTATAATGTCCCAGCATTCCCAGCAGTGTCACCTCTCCAGTCATCACCAGACCCCTCAATTACTGTATATTGTCCCAGCAGTGTCACCTCTCCAGTCATCACCAGACCCCTCCATTACTGTATAATGTCCCAGCAGTGTCACCTCTCCAGTCATCACCATACCCCTCCATTACTGTATAATGTCCCAGCATTCCCAGCAGTGTCACCTCTCCAGTCATCACCAGACCCCTCCAATACTGTATAATGTCCCAGCAGTGTCACCTCTCCAGTCATCACCAGACCCCTCCATTACTGAATAATGTCCCAGCGGTGTCACCTCTCCAGTCATCACCAGACCCCTCCATTACTGTATAATGTCCCAGCAGTGTCACCTCTCCAGTCATCACCAGACCCCTCCATTACTGTATAATGTCCTAGCATTTCCAGCAGTGTCACCTCTCCAGTCATCACCAGACCCCTCCATTACTGTATAATGTCCCAGCAGTGTCACCTCTCCAGTCATCACCAGACTCCTCCATTACTATATAATGTCCCAGCAGTGTCACCTCTCCAGTCATCACCAGACCCCTCCATTACTGTATAATGTCCCAGCATTCCCAGCAGTGTCACCTCTCCAGTCATCACCAGACCCCTCCATTACTGTATAATGTCCCAGCATTCCCAGCAGTGTCACCTCTCCAGTCATCACCAGACCCCTCCATTACTGTATAATGTCCCAGAAGTGTCACCTCTCCAGTCATCACCAGACCCCTCCATTACTGTATAATGTCCCAGCAGTGTCACCTCTCCAGTCATCACCAGACCCCTCCATTACTGTATAATGTCCCAGCAGTGTCACCTCTCCAGTCAGCACCAGACCCCTCCATTACTGTATAATGTCACAGCAGGGTCACCTCTCCAGTCATCACCAGACCCCTCCATTACTGTATAATGTCCCAGCATTCCCAGCAGTGTCACCTCTCCAGTCATCACCAGACCCCTCCATTACTGTATAATATCCCAGCAGGGTCACCTCTCCAGTCATCACCAGACCCCACCATTCCTGTATGATGTCCCAGCAGTGTCACCTCTCCAGTCATCACCAGACCCCTCCATTACTGTATAATGTCCCAGCAGTGTCACCTCTCCAGTCATCACCAGACCCCTCCATTACTGTATAATGTCCCAGCATTCCCAGCAGTGTCACCTCTCCAGTCATCACCAGACCCCACCATTACTGTATAATGTCCCAGCAGTGTCACCTCTCCAGTCATCACCAGACCCCTCCATTACTGTATAATGTCCCAGCATTCCCAGCAGTGTCACTTCTCCTGTCATTACCAGACCCCTCCATTACTGTATAATATCCCAGCAGTGTCACCTCTCCAGTCATCACCAGGCCCCTCCATTACTGTATAATGTCCCAGCAGTGTCACCTCTCCAGACATCACCAGACCCCTCCATTACTGTATAATATCCCAGCAGTGTCACCACTCCAGTCATCACCAGACCCCTACATTACTGTATAATGTCCCAGCATTCCCAGCAGTGTCACCTCTCCAGTCATCACCAGACCCCTCCATTACTGTATAATGTCCCAGCAGTGTCACCTCTCCAGTCATCACCAGACCCCTCCATTACTGTATAATGTCCCAGCAGGGTCACCTCTCCAGTCAGCAGCTCCATCATCTTGTTGATGAGTTCTCGGATCTTCTGTTCATCCATTTCCTCATGTATCAGGGAGTGAGGTGGGGGCCCTGGGATTGGGCTCAGGGTTCTTCCCCATCCTTCACACACAGGGGCCCGACAGAGCCCACTAGAGGACTTCTTCACTACTGTATAATCCTGTGTATAGAGAGATACATTAATATCACTACATACATTCCCAGAATCCCTCACCTCTCCAGTCATATCCATCTGTTATTACATCGCTAAGAATGAGGTCATGTGACCTCACTCCCAGAATCCCTCACCTCTCCAGTCATATCCATCTGTTATTACATAGATAAGAATGAGGTCATGTGACATCACTCCCAGAATCCCTCACCTCTCCAGTCATATCCATCTGTTATTACATAGATAAGAATGAGGTCATGTGACGTCACTCCCAGAATCCCTCACCTCTCCAGTCATATCCATCTGAAATTACATAGATAAGAATGAGGTCATGTGACATCACTCCCAGAATCGCCGGTACCAACAGGCCCGGAGCGTCAAAAATGGTGCTCCTGGGCCTAGGCGGTAACAGGCTGGCGTTATTTAGGCTGGGGAGGGCCAGTAACAATGGTCCCCGCCCACTCTGGTAACGTCAGGCTGTTGCTGTTTGGTTGGTATTGTGCTGAGAATGAAAATACGGGGAACCCTATACGTTTTTTTTTGTTTTTATTTAAATAGTTGTAGTTCTGTAACATCTGTCCCTTCAGATTTTGCAATTTTCATGAAATTTTTGAAAATTGCTTCTCTACTTTGAAGCCCTCTAATTTTTTAAAAAAAAGCAGAAATATGTCCATTTTATGATGCCAACATAAAGTGAACATATTGTACTTGAGAAGAAAAATAAAATTTATTGTGAATATCAATTTTCCTTACAAGTAGAGAGCTTCAAAGTTAGAAAAATGCTAAATTTTCAAAATTTTCATTAAATTTGGGTATTTTTCACCAAAAAAGGATGCAAGTAACGCCGAAAATTTACCACCAAAATAAAATAGAATATGTCACGAAAAAACAATCTCAGAATCAGAATATTCGGTAAAAGTGTTTTCGCGTTATTAATTCGTAAAGTGACGGTGGTCAGAATTGCGAAAAAAGGGCCCAGTCCTTAAGGTGAAAAAGGGTTGCGTCCTTAAGGGGTTAAGAAACACCTTATTTTCTGTGCGCCAATGCAAAATTCTCTAATAGTGCCCCTCCCGAGACTAGACTCCGCATCCGCCCCTGGTTGTGGTTAAACATTACTTTCCTGGAAAAGTTTCTGAGTTGCCCATAGCAACCAATCAGATCGCTTCCTTCATTTTTCAGAGGCCTTTTCAAAAATGAAAGAAGCAATCTGATTGGTTGCTATGGGCAACAGCACAACTCTTCCTCTGCACTGGTTTTGCTGAATCTCCCCCATAGAGGAAGATTTATCAAAACCCAAAACCTGTCCAGAGGAAAAGTTTCTGAGTTGCCCATAGCAACCAATCAGATCGCTTCTTTAATTTTTCATAGGCTTTTTCAAGAATAAAAGAAGCAATCTGATTGGTTGCTATGGGCATCTCAGCAGCTTTTCCTCTGGACAGGTTTTGATAAATCTCTCTCTATGGGGGAGATTCATCAAAACCAGTGTAGAGGAAGAGTTATACAGTTGCCCATAGCAACCAATCAGATCGCTTCTTTCATTTTTTAAAAGACCTCTGAAAAATGAAGGAAGCAATCTGATTGGTTGCTTTGGGCAACTCAGAAACTTTTCCAGAAATGGAGGATGCTAACTTTTTGTATCTTATATGGAATTATTCCTATATTCATACATTTTGGAATCATCGATCTTATTGAAAAAAGGTATAACATTAAGATCGAACGAGACCCTTAGATGCTTATCCTTGGAGATGTCGGGGAGTCTATATATAAGAAAAGTTTAATTAGACTATTTCCTTATGCAAAGGTGCTGTCCGGGCATGCTGGGAGTTGTGGTTTTGCAGCGGTTGGGGGTTCACAGCTTAGAGACCACTGCTATAGAGGGTGCAAATGTATCCGAGCCCTGGAACTCAAATAATGTGAAATATGAGATGATCAAAATGGAGCCCCTGCACTAATTACTTGGGTTCTGGGGTCTGTAAGGTCCATAGTAGCAACATCAGGTTCTGTCCATAGCAAATACTAAATCATGGCAGCTCTAAGAAACAAGCAGTCATCGTGACATCAGACATGTGATGTCATAGACAGCTGGAGTCCTGACATTCCACTGACAGCCGCCCGAGCCTTCATTCTGTAGATTGTTACAGTGCGATTAGCAACTTCTATTTCTTCTTCTTGACTGAGATGGAGCTAAAAGGTTTGGGGTTCGTCCCCCTTCTGTTGGCGTTTTGGTGTGCGGCCTGGCTTGCCACCAGCTACATCGTGACGGTCGTCCTCGGCCATGCCGCCTCGCCACTGATGCACATCAGGTAAGATAAACAAGCACAAGATTCTTATTTCATGGGTTGGGAGTGAGGAAATATCCATAATAACATTGGTTTCTTTTCCTTCACAGTGACGTGGGAAATTTCTTTCCTGAAAACATATTATTGAGAATTGGTTTCATAGGGACATCCATTGGCACTTTGGTACTAACCTTTCTTATTTATAAGTATATGGTTATGCATACTGAAGAGTTCAGGGGTCATCAGGTCCTGATCCAGAGGATCCTGCTGGCCATTGTGTGGGCCTCCTGTTTTGGTACAGCTGTCATGCATGTATTGTCCCCCGAAGAATATCCCAGGATACACTTTGTCAGCACGATAATTTCCATTACATGTGAAGCCTTATACTACCTTGGGCAGTCCATCCAGATGTATAAATTACCAGGAGCAAACAAAGTCATCCACCATAGTAGATGCACCTGCTGTGGCCTGACTTTTACCTGCGCAATTTTCTACTTTGGATATAAAACATTACAGGAATTATTCTATGATGATGAAGACTGGGACGAGATCCGTGAAATCACCATCATAATCATCGAGTGGGTGATGCTTCTACTGATCCTGATAAACATCGTGACCTATTATTCCACCATGCAGAGGTTAATGTTAACCGTCTCCAGGAACAGCTGCAAACTCTCTCTTAGAGTAAGAATTGATGACTTCGGGGTGTAGACCACCACGGGGGCCATCAAGTGGACTTCTGGGAGAGATACTGCACAGGACACGGGAAAACCATAAAAAAAATAATATGAGCTGGTGATATTACCTATACAAAAAATAATATGAGCTGGTAATATTACCTATACAAAAAAATAAAAAACATAAAAAAAAAATATTAGTGTGTGATGTGTAATACCTACCGTATATACTCGAGTATAAGCCGAGTTTTTCAGCACCATTTTTCGTACTGAAAACGCCCCCCTCGGCTTATACTCGAGTGATCTCTCCGCCTGTCAATCCCTTTTCAGTGGTCTTCAACCTGCGGACCTCCAGATGTTGTAAAACTACAACTCCCAGCATGCCCAGACAGCTATCAGCTGTCTGGGCATGCTGGGTGTTGTAGTTTTGAAACCTCTGGAGGTCCGCAGGTTGAAGACCACTTCGGCCTTCGTCATCATCCAGGCCTCCCCCCCCCCTCTTTTGTTTTGTACTCACCCCCCCCCCCCCTCCACAGCGGGAAGTTAGGGTGAGCTGGTCCGGGCCATCTATGCTGCAGGGACCATCCGGTGGGGAGGGATAGTCTTTCCGGGCTGTCCATTTTCACCGGAGGGCCCTCTTCATGCACAACGTCCCTGTGCGTCGTCGTCAAGGCAACATCACTAGGACCAGCTCACCCTAACTTTCTGCCAAGGGGAGGTGAGTACAAAACAAAAAGGCCACAGTGGTCTTCAACCTGCGGACCTCCAGAGGTTTCAAAACTACAACTCCCAGCATGCCCGGACAGCCGATAGCTGTCTGGGCATGCTGGGAGTTGTGGTTCTGCAACATCTGGAGGTCCGCAGATTGAAGACCACTGATGAAGGGATTGACAGGCGGTGATGATGAAAGGGAGGGGGATGATGATTAAGGGGGGGATGATGATGAAGGCCGCAGTGGTATTCAACCTGCGGACCTCCAGAGGTTTCAAAACTACAACTCCCAGCATGCCCAGACAGCCGATGGCTGTCCGGGCATGCTGGGGGTTGTAGTTTTGCAACATCTAGAGGTCCGCAGGTTGAAAACCACTGATGAAGGGATTGACAGGCGATGATGATGAAGGGGGGGGGATGATGACGGGAGTCTGGATGATTACATGGGGGGATGAGGTATTTCCCACCCTAGGCTTATAGTCAAGTCAATAACATATATATATATATATATATATATATATATATATATATATATATATATATATATATAGATATATATATATATATATATATATATATATATATATATAATAGATAGATAGATAGATAGATAGATAGATAGATTTTTTTTTTTTTTTTTTTTTTTTTTGGGGGGGGGGGTGAAATTAGGGGCCTCGGCTTATATTCTGGTCGGCTTATACTCAAGTATATACGGTAGTTAGAAAACCAGAATCAAATTCATCATTATAACCTCCCTCTGCATTACCCTGCTTATTATTTTCCAAGCAAGCACTTTGTTCTAATTCGTCCACTCTCTGGCGTGCTCCTTGTATAAGGGGTTTGGGATACACTTTTTGTATAAAACGATTCTCCAGGTTATCTAGTTGTTGCTGGCATTTTTGTGTGGAAGAACAATTCCTCCGGATTCTTTTCATTTGACCGAATGGAATGTTCTTCTTCCATTGTTTCCGATGGCAACTGTTAAAGTCGAGGTAGTTCCTTAAAATAGGTGGCAGTATGCAAACAGCCATCCTGAATATAGATATTTAAATCCAGGAACTCAAATGTTTTGGGGGACTGATGCAGCTCTGCCTTTGGCAATCTCTGGCTCTGCCATAGCGCTTTTTTTGAAGGGGCGTGTCGGCTGCCGCTTCGTCTGGTGGTCAACACGCGCTATCTGGCCAGCGAGCCAGGGCCCCATACAGGAGATCGCGGGGGCCCCCAGCGGTCGGACCCCTCGCAATCTGAAACTTATCCCCTACCCTTGGGATAGGGGATGTTTTTCAGCACTGGACTACTCCTTTAACCCCTTCATGATCCAGCCCATTTTCACCTTCAGGACCTGGGCATTTTTTGAAAATCTGACCACTGTCACTTTAAACATTAATAACTCTGGAATGCTTTTACTTATCATTCTGATTCCGAGATTGTTTTTTCGTGACATATTCTACTTTATGTTATTGGTAAAACTTCACTGATATTTTCATCCTTTCTTGGTAAAAAATCTAAAAATTTCATGAAAATGTTGAAAATTTAGCATTTTTCTAACTTTGAAAGTCTCTGCTTGAAAGGAAAATGGATATTCCAAATAAATTACATATTGATTCACATATACAATATGTCTACTTTGTGTCTGCATAAAAAAATTGACAAGTTTTTACTTTTGGAAAACATCAGAGGGCTTCAAAGTTCCGCAGCAATTTTCCAATTTTTCTCAAGATTTTCAAAATCGTAATTTTTCAGGGCCCAGTTCAGGTTGGAAGTGGATTTTAAGGGTCTTCATATTAGAAATACCCCATAAATGACCCCATTATAAAAACTGCACCCCTCAAAGTATTCAAAATGACATTCAGTAAGTGTTTTAACCCTTTAGGTGTTTCACAGGAATAGCAGCAAAGTGAAGGAGAAAATTCTAAATCTTCATTTTTTACACATTTTCTTGTAGACCCAATTTTTGAATTTTTACAAGGGGTAAAAGGAGAGAAATCACCCAAAAATTTGTAACCCAATTTCTCTCGAGTAAGGAAATACCTCATATGCATATGTAAAGTGTTCGGCGGGCGCAGTAGAGGGCTCAGAAGGGAAGGAGCGACAATGGGATTTTGGAGAGTGAGTTTTTCTGAAAGGGTTTTTGGGGGGCATGTCCCATTTAGGAAGCCCCTATGGTGCCAGAACAGGGGACCCCCCCCACATGTGACCCCATTTTGGAAACAATACCCCTCATAGAATTTAATAAGGGGTGCAGTGAGCATTTACACCCCATTGGCGTTTGACAGATATTTGAAACAGTGGACTGTGCAAATCAAGAATTTTATTTTTCATTTTCACAGACCACTGTTCCAAAAATCTGTCATACACGAGTGGGGTGTAAATGCTCACTGCACCCCTTATTACATTCCGTGAAGGGTGTAGTTTCCAAAATGGGGTCACATATTTATTGTTTTGCGTTTGTCAGAACTGCTGTAACAATCAGCCACCCCTGTGCAAATCGCCTCAAATGTACATGGCGCACTCTCCCTTCTGGGCCTTGTTGTGCACCCCCAGAGCACTTTGCGCCCACATATGGGGTATCTCCGTAGTCGGGAGAAATTGCGTTACAAATTTTGGGGGTCTTTTTTTCCCTTTTACCTCTTGGGAAAATGAAAAGTATAGGGCAACACCAGCATGTCAGTGTAAAAAAATTATTTTTTTACACTAACATGCTGGTGTAGACCCCAACTTCACCTTTTCATAAGGGGTTAAAGAAGAAAAAGCCCCCCAAAATTTGTAAGGCAATTTCTCCCGAGTACGGCGATACCCCATATGTGTCCCAAAACTGTTGCTCTGAAATACGACAGGGCTCCAAAGTGAGAGAGCGCCATGCGCATTTGAGGCCTGAATTAGGGATTTGCATAGGGGTGGACATAGGGGTATTCTATGCCAATGATTCCCAAACAGGGTGCCTCCAGCTGTTGCAAAACTCCCAGCATGCCTGGACAGTCAATGGCTGTCCGGCAATACTGGGAGTTATTATTTTGCAACAGCTGGAGGCTCCGTTTTGGAAACAGTAGCGTACCAGACGTTTTTCATTTTTTGGGGGGAGGGGGGCTGTGTAGGGGTATGTGTATATGTAGTGTTTTTTTACTTTTTATTTTAGGTTAGTGTCAGTGTAGTGTAGTGTTTTTAGGGTACAGTCACATGGGCAGAGGTTCACAGCAAGTTTGCCACTGGAAGTTTGAGCTGCAGCGCAAAATTTGTGCCATCTCAAACTTGCAGCACTCACTGTAAACCTCCGCCCATGTGAGTGTACCCTGTACATTCACATTGGGGGGGGGGGGGGGGGGCGGGCAAACATCCAGCTGTTGCTAACTCCGAGCATGCCCTTTGGCTGTCCGTGCATGCTGGGAGTTGTAGTTTTGCAACAGCTGGAGGAACGCTGGTTTGGAAACACTAAGTTAAGTAATAAACTTTCTTTTCAATAGGATTTTATTAAGTATTTTCAGGAAATAGAATACATGTAAACGAAACAGTTACATCATTATAAGTTACAACACTATATGTGGTACATATGAATGAGTACAATAAAACTGATAGTCAGCATATGGAATCGTAAACTAAGTTAGTGTTTGACTCTAAGGAGAATAATGATGTAGTACTATATAAAGCAATACTGAACCAAACAGAACTAAAAAAGGAGCATTTCTTTTAAGAGGCATATATATCGCCAATGACACCTAGTATGAAACATCAGCATGAAGACAACCACAACTCTAGAAGTGTGCGCATTATGGCATTAATAAACAAGTAAGAAGGTATCTTACCCAATTTAGTCTAGAACTGCGGACCTCCTCGGACCCCACCTTGCTCCGTTTATGAATGAATAGATGTGGTCAAATATTAAGGAGAAAATAGACCGTCATAAACCTGCGTTTATGGATAGGAGAAGCAACCCAACAATAAGAAAATGTTTATGGACTGTTAAATTGGTTGATCCACAAATCCCAATGTTTCCGAAAAGCATCTGTTTTATGTTCTTGTCTAGCGATCACCTCTTCAAAAAGTAAATTATAGTTCACCATGTGAATAATTTCTGCAATAGTTGGAATTTCAGATGACCTCCATTTTCTGGCGATCGATAACCTGAAATTGTGCAGAATGTGGCAAATCGGGAACTGGATTCTATTGGGAAAACCATCAATGCCCAACATGAGAAGGGCCAGTTCGTTAGGGATAATTTGTATCGTCGGGGAAAGGGTTTGTAAAAGAGATAATAAATCGCTTTTTATCTTAGTCAGTTTTGGGCATTTCCAGAAGATATGGGACAAGGACCCGATCATCCCACATCCCCTCCAACAGACAGGGTCTTGCTCCAAATATATAGTAGCCAATCTTTTTGGGGTGAAGTACCATCGATAATATAGTTTCTCCAGTTGTTCGCCGTGGTTGGAACACCTGGAAAAATGTCTGCCTATATGGAGGGCTTTCAACCACATTGAGATAGGGAATATTCTGCCCAATTCTTCCTCCCATTTCAGCATATATTTGGTTTTCGATGGGGATGTATCATTATTAAAAAATGGATATAATAAGCCCAGTCCCGGTTTATTTCTTAAGGACGATGAACCCATTAAGTCTGATAGGCATTGTGGGGTTTTACATATGGAATTGTTATATTTTTTCAAATATAGGGCAATTCTATCATAAGTGTGATTTTCAGATTCTGGTATACCAAAGATGTCCTGTAATTGGCGGAAAGTTTTAATGGAAGGACCCTCAAGCACATCCCCTATGTATTTCACACCTAGATTAGTCCATAGGTCTATAGAGATATCTTTTATATAATAGGATAAAGACTTAAAGGGAATTTTTTGTTGCACAAGTAACAGATTCGTGCCTTTTGTATTTAGCGCACTATACCAAATTTGTAAGGAGAATTTTGTAGTTGGTAGGAGGGGTTTTATCAAGGAGTTAACTTTGTCGGGGTTGAGCCAAAGGTCGCCCCAGTCATTGATAGCTGAATAGGAAGACTCAATATCTACCCATATGGGTCTAGTTGAGGTTTCTTCAATCCATTTCAGAGATTGTTTGACAGCGATAGCTGATCTATATGCCGTTAGGTTGGGGACTCCCGAACCTCCATTAGCTACCGATTTTTGGAGAACGCCAGCAGCCACTCTTGGGCGGTTCCCTCCCCATATGAACTTAGAGAGTAATGATTGTAGTTTGATGATTAATTTATTCGGGATGTTCAATGGGATGGTTCTGAATAAGTATAGAATTTTGGGTAAGTAAAGCATTTTAAACAACACTCTACGTCCCAACCAGCTCCAATATTTTTGAGACATTGTGTTCAATTCTAAATGTAATGAATGGGTAAACGAAGGGACATTAGCCTCGATTAAGGTGGAGTGGGAGTTAGTGATATTTATACCCAAATAAGGGATGTGAGACTTAGCCCATTTATATGGGAACAAGGAGGAGATGTGGGTAACAGTTTGAGTGGGAAGGTTTATGTTTAAGATATTAGATTTCGATTCATTGATTTTGTAATATGTAAGGCTGCCGAAAACCTTAATAAGGGATCTAACTGCAGTTAAAGATTTCAAGGGGTTCGATAATAAAAGTAAAACATCATCTGCATATAGACTGATTTTATGTTGAATATCCCCCACGGTGATACCCTCTATGCATGGGTCTGCCCTGATTTTAGATGCCAAAGTCTCCATGACCATGATGAAAATCAGCGGAGATAGAGGGCATCCCTGTCTAGTTCCATTGGTGATCTTAAATGGAGACGACAGTATGCCATTGACATACACAGAAGCCGAAGGGTCTCCATATAGGGCCCAAACAGCATGTATGAACGTATCAGGAAGGTTAAATCTACGGAGGGTCTCCCTGGCAAAGAGCCAATGTACTCGATCGAACGCCTTCTCCGCGTCCAAAGAGAGGAGCAGAGAAGGCGTCCGATATTTATCTGCAACTGATATCAAATCTATCACTCTCCTAATGCCATCCTCAGCCAAGCGTCCCCTCACAAATCCCACTTGATCTTTACTAATCACATCTGGAAGATTATGAGAGAGCCTATTGGCCAAGATTTTTGCATATAGTTTGATGTCCACATTCAACAATGATATGGGCCTCAGGTTAGTAGGCCAATCTGGGACTTTCCCTGCTTTAGGTAGGGTAACGATTGTGGCCCTCACCATTTCAGGAGGAAAGCGTTTACCTTGTAAAACACTATTAAACGTGGAGACCAAGTGAGGAAGTAAGACTGGGCACATCAATTTGTAATATTCGGCGTTGAAGCCGTCTGGGCCGGGAGATTTTCTTTTTTTAAGTGAGTCTATGGCTTTATGAATTTCGTCTATAGTGAACGGTTGGGAGATGATATTGGCGTCTTCAGGTGAGAAAGTTTTTATGTTGCAGGATTTTAGGTAGTCGCGGATTTGTGTTATGTCCGGCTGGGGTATGTTATGATCGTTACCTAAATTATAGAGGTTGCTATAATATTCGCTTATTTTATCAGCTATTTTTTGTGGATGAAATATTTTAGGGGAACCATCCGGGGGATTCAGGAAAGGGAGTCTATTTTTCGATTGTCTGTGTTTAGCTAGTTTAGCCATTAAACTAGTCGGTTTATTAAGGTTTTGATAGAGATTCGTTCTTGAGTGTTTAGTGTATTTGTCAAATTTTTCTTGCAGCAGTTTAGCTATTTTTAAACGTTGTGACCTAAGGGATAGTAGGGTATCAAGTTTAGAATTGTCTAATTTATGTTCGGCTTCCAATAATTTAATGTTATCTAACGTTAATGAGATATCTTTGTTGTATAGTTTCCTTGCCTTGGCCGTGTGTTTCAGAATGATACCTCTAGCATACGCCTTATGAGAGCACCATAAAGTGGTCGGGTCAGGGACAGAATTTGCATTGATCTCAAAAAATTCAGTCAATTCACCTCTTAGTATCTCAATAGTATTAGGATTGTTTAGGACAAATGAATTAACTTTCCACTGATATACATTGGAAGGGAAGTTGGGTATGTCAATGAGCAAGTATAGAGGCGCATGGTCCGACCACGATATTGATCCAATATCACATTTAATGACATCTTTGATGGACCAAATGTTGGTAATAAAATAATCTATCCTCGTATATACATTGTGTGGAGTTGAATAGTAGGTATAATCTCTCTCATTGTCATGCATGCACCTCCACACGTCTAGTAACTCATTGTCATTAAGCCAACCATTTAGTTGAACTGACGGAGAGGTAGAAACTGAGGTGGAATCTAGAGAGGCAGTATTGATTGCATTTAAATCTCCGCATAAAATTATTTTGCCTTGCGAATTCTTACGAGTTTTTTTCAGTAAGGAGTTGAGGAAATGTATCTGTCTAGAATTCGGAGCATAGGCGTTAATTATAGTGAAGAGTACGTTATTAATAGTACATATTAATATTATATATCTACCACCTTTATCAGTAATTAAGGTGTGTTCTATAAAGGTTACAGAATCCCTAATTGCTATCAACACCCCGGCTTTCTTAGACGGTGCATTAGACAGATAAATATGTGGGAAATTTTTATGTGAGATGTTTGGATGGTTGTCTTTTTTAAGATGAGTCTCTTGAATACACGCGATATCAATAGAGGCTTTTTTTAAATCTGACCACATGAAGGACCTTTTGTGGGGGCTATTCAGGCCCCGCACATTGTGCGAGCAAAATTTTATACTCATATTGTGTCAACCTCAAGTGTGAGTAACGTAGCACTTACCATAAATGAGTAATAAGGTGATAAGGAGCAGGCAGGGTCCGAGGTCCACCTATCACGCAAACAATTTTCACAACAAAGTGTCGTTATAATGTGCTCCCAAACTAGAAAAACAAAACAACAGATACAACAAAATGATAAAATAACCAGATAATAAAAAAGAAAAGTGCAGAGGTATAAATTCTGCGCAGACTGGGGGAAGTCTGACATGTCATAAAAGTGAAAAATAAGAAAAATATAAAAGAAAGTCATTAGACTACTACATAGAGTGTCACGGGGGTAATCTTCTGTGTTTGACACTGGAATATGAGAATGTTATCCTGGGAAGGAGGATATTATATGCTTCAAGTTAGGTCTGCATTTGTCGATGTCGAGGAGGAGCATTCAGACAGTCCCCATTTTTTCAGTAGATCTTCTCCGTCTGCGACTGAGTTTATCAGGAACGTCTTGTTGTCGTAGTTAATGATGAGTTTGGTCGGAAAACCCCATCTGTAATTGACGGAGTTTTTCCTGAGGGTCGATGTAATGTCTTGTAGTTGCTTTCTTGCTAGAAGGGTATATTGCGATAAATCTGCAAAAACTTGGATATCTTTGTAAAGTATCGGGATGTCAGATTTCTTTTTTCTCATATTTTTCAGTAGTTTTTCCTTTGTGTGGAAGAAGTGGATTCTGGCGATAACATCTCTAGGGATCGCATCAGGGAGGCCTCTCGGCTTTGGGAGCCTGTGGACTCTGTCAATTATTAAGTCATGTGTAGTACTTTCAGGAACCAAAGCTTTAATGAAGTCTTTAACGTATTTTTGCAGCATGTCGGGAGTATATTCTTCGCTTATTCCTCTAAATTTGACATTGTTGCGTCTGTTTCTGTCTTCAATGTCTGCTACCTTCATGCGCAATTTTTCTATCTCGTTTTTTGTGGAGTTGTGATCATCTACAAGATTATTGTGGGCTTCTGCAATTTCACCAACTTTTGTTTCTATGTGTTGAATCTTATCCTCCACCACTTCAATTCTTTTATTTGTTTCGCTGGTAGCAGTAGCAAATTCTCTTTTGAAGGCTTTATGGAGCATTAACATAGTTTCTTTGATGAAGGATTCAGAAGCGGCTACTTCGGTTGTGTTTAGTGTACCCATAGCTTCTTCAAAATCTATCTCCTGCGAATGTTGTGAGGATTTTTTGGTAGAGTCATCCTCCCATTTAGCTTTTTGTTTTGCAGGGCTATTGGAAGGGGATGAGGTAGCATAATTGGGATTAGTAGCGGTTAAACTTGTTTCATCAAAATCCTGTATGTCCTCCAATGCAGCAAATTTATTTCTAGTGGTAATTGTAGATTGGTTTCGGTCTTTTTTCTTTTTGTCAGAAGACATATTTTTGTTTGAATTGCCTTTAATGGAAGAACTACAGTCTCTTTTTGGAGTGTAATTATATTCTCTCTGGGTATCTGAGGGTATTTTTAGGTTCGGAAGGCTAGGTCTTTGCCTTGTCATATCACTGGCACTTGGGTGGAAATTCTAACCCTGTGTTAGGTATTAGATGTGTGTAGGGGGTGCCTTAGTGCAATAGGGGATGTAAGGAGACTGATGCTGTATGGCAAGAGGGTCCCAGATATACTTGATCTGAAGGATCAGTTGTTCAAAGAAATCCACATGTGATTAGCAGGGGAGGGAGGCCTGTATTGCCAATCTGCTGGTGTAAAACCCCACAGCCCCTTAGTATGTGTCCAATATGAAAAGGGACAAGCGCAGCAGCGCTCCCTTTGTTTGGCAGAGTCCTGTAGTATTCCCCGAATTAAAGTACTTAGCTTTGGTTGCAGTTTAGTGGTGTGAGTACCGGAGGCTGGGTCTCGTTGTACAAGCGCTGTGGCAGCAGCGCGAGTGTAGTTAAGATGGCCGTCAGTGCTTCTCTTCCGGGCTTGTGCTGAAGGTTCGCGCTCCTGTGACCTCGCGCACCAGGGGCTGTGGATGCAGAGCTGCTACGCCGGCACCATGGACCAAGAAGCCGCACACCTCACGCAGGAACAGAAGGGGGAGAGATCCCCTCAATATCTCCGTCGCGGTGAAGAGCGGTGAAGTTAATGTGCTCACCCGGAGAGCGAGGCAGGAAGCAGGGGGATGGTATCGTGCGGCTGGTCACCTGCAGGTCCGTACTCAATGCGGCTTCTCCAGAGCTCTCCACAGCAGTTCCACAGCAAATCTATTTATCAGGTAAAAGGTCACCTTGTCTCCCCTCTATACAGAGTGTCGGTGGTCTCTCTTCCAGAGCATAAAGTAGTGTTTTGCCGCTTTAATACCCCTAGATGAGCCGGAGCTCTCACTCCATGCTGCTTTCTGCTCGGCGACCAAGCTCCTAAGTAATAAACTTTCAAGTGTTTTGCAACCAAACTTAGTGTTTCCAAACCAGTGTGCCTCCAGCTGTTGCAAAACTACAACTCCCAGCATGCATGGTCTGCCAGTGCATGCTGGGAGTTATAGTTTTGCAACAATTGCAACAGCTGGAGGCACTGAGGTAGGAAACGGACAATGTTTCCCAACTAGTGTGCCTCCAGTTGTTGCAAAAATACAACTCCCAGCATGCCCAGACTGCCCAGGCATGCTGGAAGTTGTAGTTCGGCAATATCTGAAGGATCAGATGTTGCCGAACTACAACTTCCAGCATGCTTGGGCAGTCTGGGCATGCTGGGAGTTGTAGTTTTGCAACATCTGGAGGTCCACAGTTTGGAGACCACTGTATAATGGTCTCCAATCTGTGCTCTTCCAGATGTTAGAGAACTACAACTCCCAGCATGCCTGGACAGACTGAGCATGCTGAGATTTGTAGTTTTGCAACATCTGGAAGAGCACAGATTGGAGACCATTATACAGTGGTCTCCAAACTGTGGACCTCCAGATGTTGCAAAACTACAACTCCCAGCATGCCCAGAAAGCCAAAGGCGGTCTGGGCATGCTGGGAGTTGCAGTTTTGAAACTCTCAGAGGCAGCAGTGAGATCGCTTTACGGCGATCTCACTGCTGCCAATGAAGATGCCGCACTGCTGCCGGAAACTCAACTCCGGGACGCAGCGCAGCCGGGACCGCATGGAGGACGCCGGGACCGCTCGGGACACCGCTCGGACGGGTAAGTGACGCCGGGGGACGGGTCAGGGACACTTAGCAGAGCGGTGTGTGTCCCGCTCCCCGTGATCGGGACTCACACACCGCGCTGCTATCAGCTAGTCAGATTTGACCAGCTGATAGCAGCGATCGCTGGGGGGGGGTGGGGGATGAAACCCCCCGTGGTCGCATGGTAAGATGGCTGGATATCAGTGATAGCCACCATCTTTCCGGGCGCTGCGGGATGCCGCGAGTAGCGGCAGTAATGTTCATGACGTACCTGTATGTCATGGGTCGGGAACACCTTGCCACCCATGACGTACAGGTATGTCATAGGTCAGGAAGGGGTTAATGAACGCCGCCTAAAATTTTTTCTTTTTCATATCAACTGGCTCAAGAAAGTTCAACAGATTTCTAAATTACTTCTATTAAAAAAATCTTAATCCTTCCAGTACTTATCAGAGCTGCTGTATATTGCAAAGGAAGTTGTGTAGTTCCTTTCTGTCTGAACACAGTGCTCTCTGCTAACACCTCTGTCCATGACAGGAACTGTCCGAAACAAGAGAGGTTCGCTGTGTGGACTTGCTCCTACTCTGGACAGTTCCTGACATGGACAGAGGTGTCAGTAGAGAGCACTGTGATCAGGCAGAAAAGTAATTCAAAAAGAAAAGAACTTCCTCTGGAGCATACAGAAGTAATTTACAAACCTGTTTAACTTTTTGGCACCAGTTGATTTGAATTTTTTTTTCTATTGGAGTATCCCTTTAAGACTGTCTCAGCAGAGCTTACACAAAGGCAGCCAAAGGCTGTCCAGGCATGCTGGGAGTTGTAGTTTTGCAACATCTAGAGGCACCCTGGTTGGGAAACACTGGCTTAGAGGGTAAAACTTGACTGCCAATGGACAGACCACTGTTTGGATGGGTTATGGAGTATGTCCATTGGGACTTCTCCATGAGGAGCAGTGAATATCACAACCATATATCACACTCTTCTCCTATTATGAGGACTGAAGGTGTTTGTGGAACAATATGAAATGCAACCGACTTGAATTTACACTACAGGCTAGATACGTGTAACTTCAACACACTTTTTGACTGGCAGAAATGACAGCACAATGAGTACTGACTGTGTTTGCGGAAATATATGAAATGCTACAGAACGACAGGCTAGATACAGATTACGGCATATGCTACTAGAGCTGGTTCAGTGTTTGCCGAATTCAGCTCGCTCATCTCTAATCACAACCATATATCACACTCTTTTACTACCATGTAAACTATAGTGATGACATCGCTGGATCGGTGACTACGTTCTAAAAGAAAACTTTTATTAACAATTGGGAACAAGTTTGGAGATGCAGTATATGATATATGTATAAATGTCAGATATCCTATGTACATGGTTAATATATAGATGTGTTATCTGCATCATTTCTTGCTCTGAATTGTCTCCTCTCCTGCATGAATTCTTAGATGTTTGATAAGCTGTGTTTTCCGGGTAAAACATTTCCCACACTCTGAGCATGAAAATAGTTTCTCCCCTGTGTGAGATCTTTTATGATAAACAAGACTGGATTTCTTAGTAAAACAATTTCCACATTCTGAGCATGAAAATGGCTTCTCTCCTGTGTGAGTTATTTTATGTCGACCAAGACTTGATTTCTGAGTAAAATGTTTCCCACATTCTGAACAAGAAAAAAGCTTCTCCCCTGTGTGAGTTCTTTCATGTTCAGTGAGATATGGTTTTCGAGTAAAACATTTCCCGCATTCTAAACATGAAAATGGCTTTTCCCCTGTGTGATTTCTTTGATGCTGAACAAGATCTGTTTTCTCTGAAAAACTTTTCCCACATTCTGAACATGGAAATCGCTTCAGTGCTGAGTGAGTTTTTTGATGTTTTACAAGATTTGATTTGTGAGTAAAACATTTCCCACAGTCTGAACATGAAAATGGCTTCTCCCCTGTGTGAGTTCTTTGATGTCTAACAAGATCTGAGTTCTGAGTAAAACACTTTTCACATTGTGAACATGAAAATAACTTCTCTCCGGTATGAAATCTTCCATGTTCAGTAAGATATGATTTCCGAGTAAAACATTTCCCACATTCTGAACATGAAAATGGCTTCTCTCCAGTATGAATTCTTGCATGTTCAGTAAGATAGGATTTCCGAGTAAAACATTTCCCACATTCTGAACATGAAACTGGCTTCTCTCCTGTGTGACTTCTCTGATGTTGGACAACATCTGTTTTCTGAGTAAAACATGATAATAAGATCTCCTTATTTTGCTGAACATCCTGTGATGAGTGAGAAGACAGGACCTGTATATAAGGATGAGATGAGAGATCTTGGCTGTGAAGGGCTGAGGGTGTATCTGGGATAATGGAATGTTCTTCATATGTATCTTGTGTGATATCATCATCTGCTTTATAATCTGAAGATATAAGATTCTCCTCTGATCTCCTGGTACAAGAATCTGCAGAGAATAAAACAGACGAAAATGGCCAAATTTGACATAATGGAACATTCACCATCCAACGATCATTGTGATTTGTTCTGATTGTGCATTGTGTCAACAACATTGGTAGCACTACAAAGTCCAGCACGTTCGAAACACTACACTACAAATCCAATGATTTGCCCATCTTCTCCATCCTCCTCCTACCCTATCGTATATACCTTTCTACCGCCTGTCTTCTCCATCCTCCGCCTACCCTATCGTATATACCTTTCTACCGCCTGTCTTCTCCATCCTCCTCCTACCCTATCGTATATACCTTTCTACCACCTGTCTTCTCTATCCTCTGCCCTCCCTATCGTATATACCTTTCTACCGCCTGTCTTCTCCATCCTCCTCCTACCCTATCGTATATACCTTTCTACCTCCTGTCTTCCCCATCCTCCGCCTACCCTATCGTATATACCTTTCTACCACCTGTCTTCTCTATCCTCTGCCCTCCCTATCGTATATACCTTTCTACCGCCTGTCTTCTCCATCCTCCTCCTACCCTATCGTATATACCTTTCTACCGCCTGTCTTCCCCATCCTCCACCTACCCTATCGTATATACCTTTCTACCTCCTGTCTTCTCCATCCTCCTCCTACCCTATCGTATATACCTTTCTACCTCCTGTCTTCTCCATCCTCCTCCTACCCTATCGTATATACCTTTCTACCGCCTGTCTTCTCCATCCTCCACCTACCCTATCGTATATACCTTTCTACCTCCTGTCTTCCCCATCCTCCTCCTACCCTATCGTATATACCTTTCTACCGCCCGTCTTCCCCATCCTCCGCCTACCCTATCGTATATACCTTTCTACCGCCTGTCTTCTCCATCCTCCTCCTACCCTATCGTATATACCTTTCTACCTCCTGTCTTCTCCATCCTCCTCCTACCCTATCGTATATACCTTTCTACCTCCTGTCTTCCCCATCCTCCGCCTACCCTATCGTATATACCTTTCTACCTCCTGTCTTCTCCATCCTCCACCTACCCTATCGTATATACCTTTCTACCGCCTGTCTTCCCCATCCTCCTCCTACCCTATCGTATATACCTTTCTACCTCCTGTCTTCTCCATCCTCCTCCTACCCTATCGTATATACCTTTCTACCGCCTGTCTTCTCCATCCTCCACCTACCCTATCGTATATACATATAGTTAAGAAGAAAGTACAGGCAACTCACCACGTTGTAGTAACTTCGTGTTTATTACTGGGACATGCAGGTAAAGCGGCTCCACGCCACACCGGGATGCCGAACACTAGTGCGTTAACCGATTAATCGGTTAACGCACTAGTGTTCGGCATCCCGGTGTGGCGTGGAGCCGCTTTACCTGCATGTCCCAGTAATAAACACGAAGTTACTACAACGTGGTGAGTTGCCTGTACTTTCTTCTTAACTATATGGATTTGCATTTATCTTATCACTATCGCAGTACATGAGCACCACCACATGAAGATACGCTGCTAGCTAGAGTGCGCATATAGACTACTTAAGGGAGAATATATAGAGGGAGAGCAGTGCCAGCACTTCACTTTCTGTTATGAAGCCCTATCGTATATACCTTTCTACCGCCTGTCTTCTCCATCCTCTGCCTACCCTATCGTATATACCTTTCTACCTCCTGTCTTCCCCATCCTCCGCCTACCCTATCGCATATACCTTTCTACCGCCTGTCTTCTCCATCCTCCTCCTACCCTATCGTATATACCTTTCTACCGCCTGTCTTCTCCATCCTCCTCCTACCCTGTCGTATATACCTTTCTACCGCCTGTCTTCTCCATCCTCCTCCTACCCTACCGTATATACATTTCTACCGCCTGTCTTCTCCATCCTCCTCCTACCCTATCGTATATACCTTTCTACCGCCTGTCTTCTCCATCCTCCTCCTACCCTATCGTATATACCTTTCTACCTCCTGTCTTCCCCATCCTCCGCCTACCCTATCGTATATACCTTTCTACCACCTGTCTTCTCCATCCTCCTCCTATCCTATCGTATATACCTTTCTACCGCCTGTCTTCCCCATCCTCCGCCTACCCTATCGTATATACCTTTCTATTGCCTGTCTTCTCCATCCTCCTCCTACCCTATCGTATATACCTTTCTACCTCCTGTCTTCTCCATCCTCCTCCTACCCTATCGTATATACCTTTCTACCTCCTGTCTTCCCCATCCTCCGCCTACCCTATCGTATATACCTTTCTACCACCTGTCTTCTCCATCCTCCTCCTATCCTATCGTATATACCTTTCTACCGCCTGTCTTCCCCATCCTCCGCCTACCCTATCGTATATACCTTTCTATTGCCTGTCTTCTCCATCCTCCTCCTACCCTATCGTATATACCTTTCTACCACCTGTCTTCCCCATCCTCCTCCTACCCTATCATGTATACCTTTCTACCGCCTGTCTTCCCCATCCTCTTCCTACCCTATCGTATATACCTTTCTACCGCCTGTCTTCCCCATCCTCCTCCTACCCATCATGTATACCTTTCTACCGCCTGTCTTCTCCATCCTCTGCCTACCCTATCGTATATACCTTTCTACCGCCTGTCTTCTCCATCCTCCTCCTACCCTATCGTATATACCTTTCTACCGCCTGTCTTCTCCATCCTCCTCCTACCCTATCGTATATACCTTTCTACCGCCTGTCTTCTCCATCCTCCTCCTACCCTATCGTATATACCTTTCTACCGCCTGTCTTCTCCTCCCTCCGCCTACCCTATCGTATATACCTTTCTACCGCCTGTCTTCTCCATCCTCCTCCTACCCTATCGTATATACCTTTCTACCGTCTGTCTTCCCCATCCTCCTCCTACCCTATCGTATATACCTTTCTACATCCTGTCTTCTCCATCCTCCTCCTACCCTATCGTATATACCTTTCTACCGCCTGTCTTCTCCTCCCTCCGCCTACCCTATCGTATATACCTTTCTACCGCCTGTCTTCTCCATCCTCCGCCTACCCTATCGTATATACCTTTCTACCGCCTGTCTTCTCCATCCTCCTCCTACCCTATCGTATATACCTTTCTACCGCCTGTCTTCTCCTCCCTCCGCCTACCCTATCGTATATACCTTTCTACCGCCTGTCTTCTCCATCCTCCGCCTACCCTATCGTATATACCTTTCTACCGCCTGTCTTCTCCATCCTCTGCCTACCCTATCGTATATACCTTTCTACCGCCTGTCTTCTCCATCCTCCGTCTACCCTATCGTATATACCTTTCTACCGCCTGTCTTCCCCATCCTCTGCCTACCCTATCGTATATACCTTTCTACCGCCTGTCTTCCCCATCCTCTGCCTACCCTATCGTATATACCTTTCTACCGTCTGTCTTCTCCATCCTCCTCCTACCCTATCGTATATACCTTTCTACCGCCTGTCTTCCCCATCCTCTGCCTACCCTATCGTATATACCTTTCTACCGTCTGTCTTCTCCATCCTCCTCCTACCCTATCGTATATACCTTTCTACCGCCTGTCTTCCCCATCCTTTGCCTACCCTATCGTATATACCTTTCTACCGTCTGTCTTCTCCATCCTCCTCCTACCCTATTGTATATACCTTTCTACCGCCTGTCTTCCCCATCCTCTGCCTATCCTATCGTATATACCTTTCTACCGCCTGTCTTCCCCATCCTCTGCCTACCCTATCGTATATACCTTTCTACCGTCTGTCTTCTCCATCCTCTGCCTACCCTATCGTATATACCTTTCTACTGCCTGTCTTCTCCTCCCTCTGCCTACCCTATTGTATATACCTTTCTACCGCCTGTCTTCTCCATCCTCCTCCTACCCTATCGTATATACCTTTCTACCGTCTGTCTTCTCCATCCTCCTCCTACCCTATTGTATATACCTTTCTACCGCCTGTCTTCCCCATCCTCTGCCTATCCTATCGTATATACCTTTCTACCGCCTGTCTTCCCCATCCTCTGCCTACCCTATCGTATATACCTTTCTACCGTCTGTCTTCTCCATCCTCTGCCTACCCTATCGTATATACCTTTCTACTGCCTGTCTTCTCCTCCCTCTGCCTACCCTATTGTATATACCTTTCTACCGCCTGTCTTCTCCATCCTCCTCCTACCCTATCGTATATACCTTTCTACTGCCCGTCTTCTCCATCCTCCTCCTCCTACAGAGTCACTGGTAGAGAAGGATCTGGGTGACTTGTAGATCACAGACTACAGAATAGCACAATGTCAGGCTGCTGCTTCCAAAGCCGGCAGGATATTGTCATGTATAAAAAGAGGCATGGACTCAAGGGACAGGGACATAATACTCCCCCTTTATAAAGCATTGGTACGGCCTCACCTGGAATATGCTGTTCAGTTTTGGTCACCTGTCCATAAAAGGGACACTGTGGAGTTGGAAAGGGTGCAGAGACGCGCGACTAAACTAATATGGGGCATGGAACATCTTAGCTATGAGGAGCGATTAAAGGAGTTACAATTGTTTAGTCTTGAGAAGAGACGTTTAAGGGGGGATATGATAAATGTATATAAGTATATAAATGGCCCATACAAAAAATATGGAGAAAAACTGTTCCAGGTTAAACCCCCCCAAAGGACGAGGGGGCACTCCCTCCGTCTGGAGAAGAAAAAGTTTAGTCTCAAGGGGCGACACGCCTTCTTTACCATGAGAACTGTGAATTTATGGAACAGTCTACCTCAGGAACTGGTCACAGCAGGAACAATTAACAGCTTTAAAATAGGATTAGATACATTCCTGGAACAAAATAACATTAATGCTTATGAAGAAATATAAAACTACATCCCTTCCCATTATCCCATTACACCCGTCTCTTCAATTCCTTGGTTGGACTTGATGGATGTATGTCTTTTTTCAACCATACTAACTATGTATATACCTTTCTACCTCCTGTCTTCTCCATCCTCCTCCTACCCTATCGTATATACCTTTCTATCGCCCGTCTTCCCCATCCTCTGCCTACCCTATCGTATATACCTTTCTACCGCCTGTCTTCCCCATCCTCCTCCTACCCTATCGTATATATACCTTTCTACCGCCTGTCTTCCCCATCCTCCGCCTACCCTATTGTATATACCTTTCTACCGCCCGTCTTCTCCATCCTCCTCCTACCCTATCGTATATACCTTTCTACCGCCTGTCTTCTCCATCCTCCTCCTACCCTATCGTATATACCTTTCTACCACCTGTCTTCTCCATCCTCTGTCTACCCTATCGTATATACCTTTCTACCTCCTGTCTTCCCCATCCTCCGCCTAACCTATCGTATATACCTTTCTACCGCCTGTCTTCTCCATCCTCCTCCTACCCTATCGTATATACCTTTCTACCACCTGTCTTCTCCATCCTCTGTCTACCCTATCGTATATATACCTTTCTACCTCCTGTCTTCCCCATCCTCCGCCTAACCTATCGTATATACCTTTCTACCGCCTGTCTTCTCCATCCTCCTCCTACCCTATCGTATATACCTTTCTACCACCTGTCTTCTCCATCCTCTGTCTACCCTATCGTATATACCTTTCTACCTCCAGTCTTCCCCATCCTCCTCCTATCCTATCGTATATACCTTTCTACCTCCTGTCTTCTCCATCCTCCGCCTACCCTATCGTATATACCTTTCTACCTCCAGTCTTCCCCATCCTCCTCCTACCCTATCGTATATACCTTTCTACCACCTGTCTTCTCCATCCTCTGTCTACCCTATCGTATATACCTTTCTACCGCCTGTCTTCTCCATCCTCCTCCTACCCTATCGTATATACCTTTCTACCTCCTGTCTTCCCCATCCTCCGCCTAACCTATCGTATATACCTTTCTACCGCCTGTCTTCCCCATCCTCCGCCTACCCTATCGTATATACCTTTCTACCGCCTGTCTTCCCCATCCTCTGCCTATCCTATCGTATATACCTTTCTACCACCTGTCTTCCCCTCCCTCTGCCTACCCTATCGTATATACCTTTCTACCGCCTGTCTTCTCCATCCTCCGCCTACCCTATCGTATATACCTTTCTACCGCCTGTCTTCCCCATCCTCCTCCTACCCTATCGTATATACCTTTCTACCGCCTGTCTTCTCCATCCTCTGCCTACCCTATCGTATATACCTTTCTATCGCCTGTCTTCTCCATCCTCTGCCTACCCTATCGTATATACCTTTCTACCGCCTGTCTTCCCCATCCTCCTCCTACCCTATCGTATACACCTTTCTACCGCCTGTCTTCTCCATCCTCCTCCTACCCTATCGTATATACCTTTCTACCGCCTGTCTTCTCCATCCTCCTCCTACCCTATCGTATATACCTTTCTACCGCCTGTCTTCTCCATCCTCCTCCTACCCTATCGTATATACCTTTCTACCGCCTGTCTTCTCCATCCTCCTCCTACCCTATCGTATATACATTTCTACCGCCTGTCTTCTCCATCCTCTGCCCTCCCTATCGTATATACCTTTCTACCGCCTGTCTTCCCCATCCTCTTCCTACCCTATCGTATATACCTTTCTACCGCCTGTCTTCCCCATCCTCCTCCTACCCTATCGTATATACCTTTCTACCGCCTGTCTTCCCCATCCTCCTCCTACCCTATCGTATATACCTTTCTACCGCCTGTCTTCTCCATCCTCCTCCTACCCTATCGTATATACCTTTCTACCGCCTGTCTTCCCCATCCTCCTCCTACCCTATCGTATATACCTTTCTACCTTCTGTCTTCTCCATCCTCCGCCTACCCTATAGTATATACCTTTCTACCGCCTGTCTTCTCCATCCTCCGCCTACCCTATCGTATATACCTTTCTACCGCCTGTCTTCTCCATCCTCTGCCTACCCTACTGTATATACCGTACCTTTCTACATCCTGTCTTCTCTATCCTCTGCCTACCCTATCGTATATACCTTTCTACCGCCTGTCTTCCCCATCCTCCGCCTACCCTATCGTATATACCTTTATACCGTCTGTCTTCTCCATCCTCCTCCTACCCTATCGTATATACCTTTCTACCGTCTGTCTTCTCCATCCTCCTCCTACCCTATCGTATATACATTTCTTCCGCCTGTCTTCTCCATCCTCTGCCCTCCCTATCGTATATACCTTTCTACCGCCCGTCTTCTCCATCCTCCTCCTACCCTATCGTATATACCTTTCTACCGCCTGTCTTCCCCATCCTCCTCCTACCCTATCGTATATACCTTTCTACCGCCTGTCTTCTCCATCCTCCTCCTACCCTATCGTATATACCTTTCTACCGCCTGTCTTCCCCATCCTCCGCCTACCCTATCGTATATACCTTTCTACCGCCTGTCTTCTCCATCCTCCTCCTACCCTATCGTATATACCTTTCTACCGCCTGTCTTCCCCATCCTCCTCCTACCCTATCGTATATACCTTTCTACCGCCTGTCTTCTCCTCCCTCTGCCCACCCTATTGTATATACCTTTCTACCGCCTGTCTTCTCCATCCTCTGCCTTCTCTATCATGTTTCCCCTTCCTCTTTTCTGTGTATAGCGCCTCCTTGTTCCCAGTTTTTGACAGGTGTCTCTGCTCCCTTATTTCCATGGTGCTCTATACTGTTTAGATGTCTTTAATCAAAAAACTTTAGCAGACAAAAACTTTAAAGTAAAACGTATCTATGAACACCCAAGTGATGGATCAGCATAACCCAGTCATCAGAAGAAGGATGAAAGTCCCTAAAAATTGTACAGGACATAAGGATACATAGGCTGCACCTACAGAGCAGAAGGGGAGGAGGCCGCAGAAGTGTTTATACTAAGGATTGGTGGAGAAGAACTATAATGTAGGATACACACATGAGCGATTACCTGTAGAAATGTCCTCATACTGCTCAATACCGCTCACATCTGTCTCTTCTTCTACTTTTACTATTGTGTCTGGAGCATTAGTATAGATCAGATCTTCCCCTGTAGGAATGTCCTCCTTATACTGCTCATCACCGCTCACATCTGTCTCCTCTTCTTCCTTTACATCTGTAGTATTATAAATTAAATCTTTTCCTGTAGGAATGTCCTCCTTATACTGCTCATAACTGCCCACATCTGTCTCTTCTTCCTGATGCATAAGATGTGGAAGAAATATTGTAAAAGTCATCAGACAGTAGGAGAAGTCATGTGGGATATTATAGATGAGCAGGAGATGAGGAGTCATGGAGGGTGAGGGGACTGACCACAAGAGCTTCACAGCCCTTCTACAGATCATAGGGAATATCTCCATCTACCTGATCATCCTGTGGAAGAAGAGGACGGGGACACCTCTCTGGATCTGTTCTCTTACTGGATCTGACTGTAGGGAACACATACAGAGACTGAATTCATTCTTTACATACAAATAATGAGAGGACGTGTGTATATAGTCATGTCTATTACCTGGTGATGTGAGGGGCTGCTGATCCTCCATCATCACCTGATCCTTGTACTGATCCTTGTGTCCTTCTACATACTCCCACTCCTCCATGGAGAAATAGACCGCCACGTCCTGACACCTTATAGGAACCTGACACATAATGATACAGTCATCACCCCGACCCCTCCAGTGGTGTTACTGTATAATGTCCCAGCATTCCCAGCAGTGTCACCTCTCCAGTCATCACCAGACCCCTCCATTACTGTATAATGTCCCAGCAGTGTCACCTCTCCAGTCATCACCAGACCCCTCCATTACTGTATAATGTCCCAGCATTCCCAGCAGTGTCACCTCTCCAGTCATCACCAGACCCCTCCATTACTGTATAATGTCCCAGCAGTGTCACCTCTCCAGTCATCACCAGACCCCTCCATTACTGTATAATGTCCCAGCAGTGTCACCTCTCCAGTCATCACCAGACCCCTCCATTACTGTATAATGTCCCAGCATTCCCAGCAGTGTCACCTCTCCAGTCATCACCAGACCCCTCCATTACTGTATAATGTCCCAGCAGTGTCACCTCTCCAGTCATCGCCAGACCCCTCCATTACTGTATAATGTCCCAGCAGTGTCACCTCTCCAGTCATCGCCAGACCCCTCCATTACTGTATAATGTCCCAGCAGGGTCACCTCTCCAGTCATCACCAGACCCCTCCATTACTGTATAATGTCCCAGCAGTGTCACCTCTCCAGTCATCACCAGACCCCTCCATTACTATATAATGTCCCAGCAGTGTCACCTCTCCAGTCATCACCAGACCTCTCCATTACTGTATAATGTCCCAGCAGGGTCACCTCTTCAGTCATCACCAGACCCCTCCATTACTGTATAATGTCCCAGCAGTGTCACCTCTCCAGTCATCACCAGACCCCTCCATTACTGTATAATGTCCCAGCAGTGTCACCTCTCCAGTCATCACCAGACCCCTCCATTACTGTATAATGTCCCAGCAGTGTCACCTCTCCAGTCATCACCAGACCCCTCCATTACTGTATAATGTCCCAGCAGTGCCACCTCACCAGTCATCACCAGACCCCTCCATTACTGTATAATGTCCCAGCATTCCCAGCAGTGTCACCTCTCCAGTCATCACCAGACCCCTCCATTACTGTATAATGTCCCAGCAGTGTCACCTCTCCAGTCATCACCAGACCCCTCCATTACTGTATAATGTCCCAGCAGTGTCACCTCTCCAGTCATCACCAGACCCCTCCATTACTGTATAATGTCCCAGCAGTGTCACCTCTCCAGTCATCACCAGACCCCTCCATTACTATATAATGTCCCAGCAGGGTCACCTCTCCAGTCATCACCAGACCTCTCCATTACTGTATAATGTCCCAGCAGGGTCACCTCTCCAGTCATCACCAGACCCCTCCATTACTGTATAATGTCCCAGCAGTGTCACCTCTCCAGTCATCACCAGACCCCTCCATTACTGTATAATGTCCCAGCAGTGTCACCTCTCCAGTCATCACCAGACCCCTCCATTACTGTATAATGTCCCAGCAGGGTCACCTCTCCAGTCATCACCAGACCCCTCCATTACTGTATAATGTCCCAGCAGGGTCACCTCTCCAGTCATCACCAGACCCCTCCATTACTGTATAATGTCCCAGCAGTGTCACCTCTCCAGTCATCACCAGACCCTCCATTACTGTATAATGTCCCAGCAGTGTCACCTCTCCAGTCATCACCAGACCCCTCCATTACTGTATAATGTCCCAGCAGTGTCACCTCTCCAGTCATCACCAGACCCCTCCATTACTGTATAATGTCCCAGCAGGGTCACCTCTCCAGTCATCACCAGACCCCTCCATTACTGTATAATGTCCCAGCAGTGTCACCTCTCCAGTCATCACCAGACCCCTCCATTACTCTATAATGTCCCAGCAGTGTCACCTCTCCAGTTATCACCAGACCCCTCCATTACTGTATAATGTCCCCGCAGTGTCACCTCTCCAGTCATCACCAGACCCCTCCATTACTGTATAATGTCCCAGCAGTGTCACCTCTCCAGTCATCACCAGACCCCTCCATTCCTGTATAATGTCCCAGCAGTGTCACCTCTCCAGTCATCACCAGACCCCTCCATTACTGTATAATGTCCCAGCAGTGTCACCTCTCCAGTCATCACCAGACCCCTCCATTACTGTATAATGTCCCAGCAGTGTCACCTCTCCAGTCATCACCAGACCCCTCCATTACTATATAATGTCCCAGCAGGGTCACCTCTCCAGTCATCACCAGACCTCTCCATTACTGTATAATGTCCCAGCAGGGTCACCTCTCCAGTCATCACCAGACCCCTCCATTACTGTATAATGTCCCAGCAGTGTCACCTCTCCAGTCATCACCAGACCCCTCCATTACTGTATAATGTCCCAGCAGTGTCACCTCTCCAGTCATCACCAGACCCCTCCATTACTGTATAATGTCCCAGCAGGGTCACCTCTCCAGTCATCACCAGACCCCTCCATTACTGTATAATGTCCCAGCAGGGTCACCTCTCCAGTCATCACCAGACCCCTCCATTACTGTATAATGTCCCAGCAGTGTCACCTCTCCAGTCATCACCAGACCCTCCATTACTGTATAATGTCCCAGCAGTGTCACCTCTCCAGTCATCACCAGACCCCTCCATTACTGTATAATGTCCCAGCAGTGTCACCTCTCCAGTCATCACCAGACCCCTCCATTACTGTATAATGTCCCAGCAGGGTCACCTCTCCAGTCATCACCAGACCCCTCCATTACTGTATAATGTCCCAGCAGTGTCACCTCTCCAGTCATCACCAGACCCCTCCATTACTCTATAATGTCCCAGCAGTGTCACCTCTCCAGTTATCACCAGACCCCTCCATTACTGTATAATGTCCCCGCAGTGTCACCTCTCCAGTCATCACCAGACCCCTCCATTACTGTATAATGTCCCAGCAGTGTCACCTCTCCAGTCATCACCAGACCCCTCCATTCCTGTATAATGTCCCAGCAGTGTCACCTCTCCAGTCATCACCAGACCCCTCCATTACTGTATAATGTCCCAGCAGTGTCACCTCTCCAGTCATCACCAGACCCCTTCATTACTGTATAATGTCCCAGCATTCCCAGCAGTGTCACCTCTCCAGTCATCACCAGACCCCTCCATTACTGTATAATGTCCCAGCAGTGTCACCTCTCCAGTCATCACCAGACCCCTCCATTACTGTATAATGTCCCAGCAGTGTCACCTCTCCAGTCATCACCAGACCCCTCCATTACTGTATAATGTCCCAGCAGTGTCACCTCTCCAGTCATCACCAGACCCCTCCATTACTGTATAATGTCCCAGCAGTGTCACCTCTCCAGTCATCACCAGACCCCTCCATTACTGTATAATGTCCCAGCAGTGTCACCTCTCCAGTCATCACCAGACCCCTCCATTACTGTATAATGTCCCAGCAGTGTCACCTCTCCAGTCATCACCAGACCCCTCCATTACTGTATAATGTCCCAGCAGGGTCACCTCTCCAGTCATCACCAGACCCCTCCATTACTGTATAATGTCCCAGCAGTGTCACCTCTCCAGTCATCACCAGACCCCTCCATTACTGTATAATGTCCCAGCAGTGTCACCTCTCCAGTCATCACCAGACCCTCCATTACTGTATAATGTCCCAGCAGTGTCACCTCTCCAGTCATCACCAGACCCCTCCATTACTGTATAATGTCCCAGCAGTGTCACCTCTCCAGTCATCACCAGACCCCTCCATTACTGTATAATGTCCCAGCAGTGTCACCTCTCCAGTCATCACCAGACTCCTCCATTACTGTATAATGTCCCAGCAGTGTCACCTCTCCAGTCATCACCAGACCCCTCCATTACTGTATAATGTCCCAGCAGTGTCACCTCTCCAGTCATCACCAGACCCCTCCATTACTCTATAATGTCCCAGCAGTGTCACCTCTCCAGTTATCACCAGACCCCTCCATTACTGTATAATGTCCCCGCAGTGTCACCTCTCCAGTCATCACCAGACCCCTCCATTACTGTATAATGTCCCAGCAGTGTCACCTCTCCAGTCATCACCAGACCCCTCCATTCCTGTATAATGTCCCAGCAGTGTCACCTCTCCAGTCATCACCAGACCCCTCCATTACTGTATAATGTCCCAGCAGTGTCACCTCTCCAGTCATCACCAGACCCCTCCATTACTGTATAATGTCCCAGCAGTGTCACCTCTCCAGTCATCACCAGACCCCTCCATTACTGTATAATGTCCCAGCAGTGTCACCTCTCCAGTCATCACCAGACCCCTCCATTACTATATAATGTCCCAGCAGGGTCACCTCTCCAGTCATCACCAGACCTCTCCATTACTGTATAATGTCCCAGCAGGGTCACCTCTCCAGTCATCACCAGACCCCTCCATTACTGTATAATGTCCCAGCAGTGTCACCTCTCCAGTCATCACCAGACCCCTCCATTACTGTATAATGTCCCAGCAGTGTCACCTCTCCAGTCATCACCAGACCCCTCCATTACTGTATAATGTCCCAGCAGGGTCACCTCTCCAGTCATCACCAGACCCCTCCATTACTGTATAATGTCCCAGCAGGGTCACCTCTCCAGTCATCACCAGACCCCTCCATTACTGTATAATGTCCCAGCAGTGTCACCTCTCCAGTCATCACCAGACCCTCCATTACTGTATAATGTCCCAGCAGTGTCACCTCTCCAGTCATCACCAGACCCCTCCATTACTGTATAATGTCCCAGCAGTGTCACCTCTCCAGTCATCACCAGACCCCTCCATTACTGTATAATGTCCCAGCAGTGTCACCTCTCCAGTCATCACCAGACCCCTCCATTACTGTATAATGTCCCAGCAGGGTCACCTCTCCAGTCATCACCAGACCCCTCCATTACTGTATAATGTCCCAGCAGTGTCACCTCTCCAGTCATCACCAGACCCCTCCATTACTCTATAATGTCCCAGCAGTGTCACCTCTCCAGTTATCACCAGACCCCTCCATTACTGTATAATGTCCCCGCAGTGTCACCTCTCCAGTCATCACCAGACCCCTCCATTACTGTATAATGTCCCAGCAGTGTCACCTCTCCAGTCATCACCAGACCCCTCCATTCCTGTATAATGTCCCAGCAGTGTCACCTCTCCAGTCATCACCAGACCCCTCCATTACTGTATAATGTCCCAGCAGTGTCACCTCTCCAGTCATCACCAGACCCCTTCATTACTGTATAATGTCCCAGCATTCCCAGCAGTGTCACCTCTCCAGTCATCACCAGACCCCTCCATTACTGTATAATGTCCCAGCAGTGTCACCTCTCCAGTCATCACCAGACCCCTCCATTACTGTATAATATCCCAGCAGTGTCACCTCTCCAGTCATCACCAGACCCCTCCATTACTGTATAATGTCCCAGCAGTGTCACCTCTCCAGTCATCACCAGACCCCTCCATTACTGTATAATGTCCCAGCAGTGTCACCTCTCCAGTCATCACCAGACCCTCCATTACTGTATAATGTCCCAGCAGTGTCACCTCTCCAGTCATCACCAGACCCCTCCATTACTGTATAATGTCCCAGCAGTGTCACCTCTCCAGTCATCACCAGACCCCTCCATTACTGTATAATGTCCCAGCAGTGTCACCTCTCCAGTCATCACCAGACCCCTCCATTACTGTATAATGTCCCAGCAGGGTCACCTCTCCAGTCATCACCAGACCCCTCCATTACTGTATAATGTCCCAGCAGTGTCACCTCTCCAGTTATCACCAGACCCCTCCATTACTGTATAATGTCCCCGCAGTGTCACCTCTCCAGTCATCACCAGACCCCTCCATTACTGTATAATGTCCCAGCAGTGTCACCTCTCCAGTCATCACCAGACCCCTCCATTCCTGTATAATGTCCCAGCAGTGTCACCTCTCCAGTCATCACCAGACCCCTCCATTACTGTATAATGTCCCAGCAGTGTCACCTCTCCAGTCATCACCAGACCCCTCCATTACTGTATAATGTCCCAGCAGTGTCACCTCTCCAGTCATCACCAGACCCCTCCATTACTGTATAATGTCCCAGCAGTGTCACCTCTATAGTCATCACCAGACCCCTCCATTACTGTATAATGTCCCAGCAGTGTCACCTCTCCAGTCATCACCAGACCCCTCCATTACTGTATAATGTCCCAGCAGTGTCACCTCTCCAGTCATCACCAGACCCCTCCATTACTGTATAATGTCCCAGCAGTGTCACCTCTCCAGTCATCACCAGACCCCCCCATTACTGTATAATGTCCCAGCAGTGTCACCTCTCCAGTCATCACCAGACCCCTCCATTACTGTATAATGTCCCAGCAGGGTCACCTCTCCAGTCAGCAGCTCCATCATCTTGTTGATGAGTTCTAGGATCTTCTGTTCATCCATTTCCTCATGTATCAGGGAGTGAGGTGGGGGCCCCGGGATTGGGCTCAGGGTTCTTCCCCATCCTTCACACACAGGAGCCTGACAGCGCCCACTAGAGGACTTCTTCACTACTGTGTAATCCTGTGTATGGAGAGACACATTAATATCACTACATACATTCCCAGAATCCCTCACCTCTCCAGTCATATCCATCTGTTATTACATAGATAAGAATGAGGTCATGTGACATCACTCCCAGAATCCCTCACCTCTCCAGTCATATCATCTGTTATTACATAGATAAGAATGAGGTCATGTGACATCACTCCCAGAATCCCTCATCTCTCCAGTCATATCCATCTGTTATTACATAGATAAGAATGAGGTCATGTAACATCACTCCCAGAATCCCTCACCTCTCCAGTCATATCCATCTGTTATTACATAGATAAGAATGAGGTCATGTGACATCACTCCCAGAATCCCTCACCTCTCCAGTCATATCCATCTGTTATTACATAGATAAGAATGAGGTCATGTAACATCACTCCCAGAATCCCTCACCTCTCCAGTCATATCCATCTGTTATTACATAGATAAGAATAAGGTCATGTGACATCACTCCCAGAATCCCTCACCTCTCCAGTCATATCCATCTGTTATTATATAGATAAGAATGAGGTCATGTGACATCACTCCCAGAATCCCTCACCTCTCCAGTCATATCCATCTGTTATTACATAGATAAGAATGAGGTCATGTGACATCACTCCCAGAATCCCTCACCTCTCCAGTCATATCCATCTGTTATTACATAGATAAGAATGAGGTCATGTGACATCACTCCCAGAATCCCTCACCTCTCCAGTCATATCCATCTGTTATTACATAGATAAGAATGAGGTCATGTGACATCACTCCCAGAATCCCTCACCTCTCCAGTCATATCCATCTGTTATTACATAGATAAGAATGAGGTCATGTGACATCACTCCCAGAATCCCTCACCTCTCCAGTCATATCATCTGTTATTACATAGATAAGAATGAGGTCATGTGACATCACTCCCAGAATCCCTCACCTCTCCAGTAAGCCGGAAGAGTATCTGTAGGGTGAGGTTTATGATCCTGTCGGCCATCTTGTTCCTGTCTCTCTACATGGTTGATGGGTCATCCAGGAGAATTCTCTTATATAGAAGATATCAGCAGAGGATCCTGGATTGGAGAAACCTGAAGGGAAGAAGAGGAGACGATGATAAACCGCACCAGATTCTATGGAGAAATAAAATCCATTTCCTGGAGATAATCTGGGGAAACATCTGAGGAGACATTATAGTCACAATGATTTCGGATGAGTTCTCCTCTATGATGACGTCCTCGGAAATTACCAGAAAATCTTTCAGAATCTTTGGCGGCAAAGAATCAAATACAGAAGAACAAACACCGAGAACACGAAAAGAAAGACAAGAAGGTAAACGTAAAGAAAAGAGAAGGAAAAGGGAGGATAGAGGGTGAAGGGAAACAAGGGGGGGGGGAGGAGCATAAGGCGGGAATGGACGACCAATCACATGACCCAGCAATATAGCAGAGAACACGCTGGAGGACACAACAGGACGGCGACTCCACAGGATCCTGGAATCACATCCACGGGGGCCACGTCTGGTAGAATCTATCATGAGACTCATGGATGGCGACTAATCTATCACCTTGGACACCAGAGCCGGAGGAAATGGGAAGATTTATAGGATGTGGGAGATGAAGGGTTAATGTATCATTTTACTATATTTTATCTATAGATCAATGTCTGTCCCCTCCCCCAGAGAGAGAGAAGATGTCTGGGGGCGGAGTCACCTTTATAGGGGTTCATTGTGTCACATCACAGCCACACACCCTCGTGATGTCACAGCCACACCCCATTGTGATGTCACAGCCACACCCCCTCGTGATGTTACAGCCACACCTCCTCATGATATCACAGCCACATCCCCTCGTGATGTCACAGCCACACACCCTCGTGATGTCACAGCCACACACCCTCGTGATGTCACAGCCACACCCCTCGTGATGTCACAGCCACAACCCCTCATGATGTCACAGCCCCTCATGATGTCACAGCCACAACCCCTCATGATGTCACAGCCCCTCATGATGTCACAGCCACACCCCCTCGTGATGTCACAGCCACATCCTCTCGTGATGTCACAGCCACACCCCCTCCATTCATGTCTATGGGAGGGGGCGTGTCGGCAGAGCCTGGATCCACAGAGGAATCGGCCCAGTTCTCCATAAACCTCCTTCTACAAGATGGCGGCGGCCGGGGAGACATGTGGACACCGCGGGGAGAGAACCAGAAGGAGAAGAAGAACCTGACATATTAGAGGTAAAGACATAACAGGAATAGGGCCACAAGGACAGGAGGGCGGGGCTTCTAGCTGGGGGCCAACTGGGCGGAGATATAGGAAATAAGTAAATATGGCGGAAAAACACAAACAGCAGCAGAAACAAGACAATATATTAACCCTTCTCTCACCAGGAGCAAAGATAAAATAATATTAAAGTAAAAAACACAAAAATACATAAAAATAATCCCCAAAGGAGAAATCCCAGGATGAGGGGATCGGCCTCTATATAGGGGAGGGGGTGCGATTAACCCTTGTAAGGTTTTATTGTCAGTACAATGCATGGGTCATACCAGTGTGCGGGGGGGGGAGGAATATACCATCTGTGCTGCTGGGGGGACGTAAGGGAATCCTGACAGGGAGAGAACACACATACCTGTATCTGTAGAGGAGCCGTGTACTTACAGGACCTGCGATGATGTCACCGTCATGTGATCAGTCACATGGAGGAGGAGTCACATGATCAGGGGCTGTTGCTCTAGGCTCATCTGCTCAGTGTATGCAGGACTCTACTGTCACATGACCATTATCACAGGTCCTTCAATCACAATCTCTTCTATCCTGCACTGCTCAGCCCCGCCCACTCCTGTCACATGATCCTCCCCACAGGTCCTTCAGCCATAGTCACTTATTTACTGCTAATCTTTGCCTCAAAATGTTACTGGTCACATGATTGTGACATCATCACAGGTCCTACACCTCCTCCATGTAGCAGATACGGAGCAGGTCCTGGTGGGGCAGTCACTGCTGTTGTGTTGTTTGTGGAGATCTCTCAGAGCAGCAGCCCCTGATCATGTGACTCCTCCTCCATGTGACTGATCACATGACGGTGACATCATCGCAGGTCCTGTAAGCACACAGCTCCTCTACAGATACAGGTATGTGTGTGCGGTCACCATCAGATCAGGATTATTGGGGATACTATTAACCCATAAAGGACTAGTGCAGTGAAAAATAACATCCCCTATCCAAAGTATAGGGGATAAGATATAGATTGCGGGGGTCCAACTGCTGGGATCCCCTGCAATCTCCTGTATGGGGGCCCAGCAGTTTGCAGCAAGCGGGCGATCTGACCAGGTCTATGGAAGGAGGCGTGTTTGTATAGTGAAGGGCTGCAGGTCACCTCCCCGCCCATCCTGTCATCCGGTTAATTTCTTCTCTGGGTATTAGCCATTTCTTCCATACAGCAATCTAAGATGGCCGCCACTGTGGTCCCTGTGGCTGCTTCTACCTCCTTCTTTACAGCCGCACAGCCTGTACACGAGGCACAGTGGTAACATATGGTCTCTCCTCAGGATTCTCCCTCAGCCTTCTCTGCTCGGGCCCCTCTGTTCCTTCCCCTTTGTTACCACAAACAACGATGAAAAGGGTCCATAACGTGGGTACCTGGAGGGACAACATCCACGTCAGGATTCAAACTCCCGACATAGTGTCGTACCAACCCTGGAGACCAGATTGGCTTTCTGCCCCATTTCAGAACAATTATGTAACATTCCGGGACAATAATTCCCAGTGTGACGCGGATCCATTCACCTATGATCCCACCAAAGCTTTATGTGAATCCGAGTACAAAAAGCACAGAAATGTGTCATGTGACCGCGTCAGTAACTGAGGAGGACAATGTGGTAAACGCTGTTATAATACAGGACAGATGTCAGCGCCGTTTACCCAATATGACCGTTATATCCAATGATCAAGTCCTGATGAAAGTCATCGCCCGACCGTCTCCTGTAACTCCAGGATTATCATCGTGCTCTGTATCCTGGTGAGATAGAGGATATTGAGGGGGAAGTGGAGACGCCTTCCGAAACCAGGAGATTGTCATTAACCCTGACTTGGCATTTCTTCTAGATCATAAGCCCAGCTGTACGGCCCGAATGGTCATCCGTAATGATGATGTCACCGTGGTATGCTGCGCTCTACTTTTGAGGATTTCTGCAACAACTAATCAGTGCGCGATTTATCAGTAAAGGAAATCATCAACAGCGATTACCAATATTGATTTTAATCTAAAATGTCCATTAATCCCTTCTCATCCCCCATGTGATCACCGTCCAACAGAGAAAGTGAGGTCCTGTTCCTGGAGCTCGGAGAAGACAACGGGCCGGATCCTGTGTAGAATGCAGGAAATAGAAAGCGAAAGCTCCCAGGAAAAAATATAGTTAAAAAGCCAAAAAACCTAACCCCCCCCCCCCCAATAGACACGTCAGTAAGAACAAGACAGCATTGGATTCCTGTCTCCATATTCTACCCATCCCCCATGACTCCGCCCCAGACTATGATGGATCCCTGACTAGGTTTACAGCCTCCATGATTGTGACTATAATGTCTCCTCAGATGTTTCCCCAGATTATCTCCAGGAAATGGATTTTATTTCTCCATAGAATCTGGTGCGGTTTCTCATCGTCTCCTCTTCTTCCCTTCAGGTTTCTCCAATCCAGGATCCTCTGCTGATATCTTCTATATAAGAGAATTCTCCTGGATGACCCATCAACCATGGAGAGAGACAGGAACAAGATGGCCGACAGGATCATAAACCTCACCCTACAGATACTCTTCCGGCTTACTGGAGAGGTGAGGGATTCTGGGAGTGATGTCACATGACCTCATTCTTATCTATGTAATAAAAGATGGATATGACTGGAGAGGTGAGGGATTCTGGGAGTGATGTCACATGACCTCATTCTTATCTATGTAATAACAGATGGATATGACCAGAGAGGTTAGGGATTCTGGGAGTGATGTCACATGACCTCATTCTTATATGTGTAATTACAGATGGATATGACTGGAGAGGTGAGGGATTCTGGGAGTGATGTCACATGACCTCATTCTTATCTATGTAATAACAGATGGATATGACTGGAGAGGTGGGGGATTCTGGGAGTGATGTCACATGACCTCATTCTTATGTGTGTAATAACAGATGGATATGACTGGAGAGGTGAGGGATTCTGGTAGTGATGTCACATGACCTCATTCTTATCTATGTAATAACAGATGAATATGACTGGAGAGGTGAGGGATTCTGGGAGTGATGTCACATGACCTCATTCTTATCTATGCAATAACAGATGGATATGACCGTAGAGGTGAGGGATTCTGGGAGTGATGTCACATTACCTCATTCTTATCTATGTAATAACAGATGGATATGACTGGAGAGGTGGGGGATTCTGGGAGTGATGTCACATGACCTCATTCTTATGTGTGTAATAACAGATGGATATGACTGGAGAGGTGAGGGATTCTGGTAGTGATGTCACATGACCTCATTCTTATCTATGTAATAACAGATGAATATGACTGGAGAGGTGAGGGATTCTGGGAGTGATGTCACATGACCTCATTCTTATCTATGTAATAACAGATGGATATGACTGGAGAGGTGAGGGATTCTTGGAGTGATGTCACATGACCTCATTCTTATCTATGTAATAACAAATGGATATGACTGGAGAGGTGAGGGATTCTGGGAGTGATGTCACATGACCTCATTCTTGTCTATGGAATAACAGATGGATATGACTGGAGAGGTGAGGGATTCTGGGAGTGATGTCACATGACCTCATTCTTATCTATGGAATAACAGATGGATATGACTGGAGAGGTGAGGGATTCTGGGAATGTATGGGAATGTGATATTAATGTGTCTCTTCGTACACAGAATTACATAGTAGTGAAGAAGTCCTCTAGTGGGCGCTGTCGGGGAAGAACCCTGAGCCCAATCCCAGGGCCCCCACCTCACTCCCTGATACATGAGGAAATGGATGAACAGAAGATTCTAGAACTCATCAACAAGATGATGGAGCTGCTGACTGGAGAGGTGACCCTGCTGGGACATTATACAGTAATGGAGGGGTCTGGTGATGACTGGAGAGGTGACACTGCTGGGACATTATACAGTAATGGAGGGGTCTGGTGATGACTGGAGAGGTGACACTGCTGGGACATTATACAGTAATGGAGGGGTCTGGTGATGACTGGAGAGGTGACACTGCTGAGACATTATACAGTAATGGAGGGGTCTGGTGATGACTGGAGAGGTGACACTGCTGGGACATTATACAGTAATGGAGGGGTCTGGCGATGACTGGAGAGGTGACACTGCTGGGACATTATACAGTAATGGAGGGGTCTGGCGATGACTGGAGAGGTGACACTGCTGGGACATTATACAGTAATGGAGGGGTCTGGTGATGACTGGAGAGGTGACACTGCTGGGACATTATACAGTAATGGAGGGGTCTGGTGATGACTGGAGAGGTGACACTGCTGGGACATTATACAGTAATGGAGGGGTCTGGTGATGACTGGAGAGGTGACACTGCTGGGACATTGTACAGTAATGGAGGGGTCTGGTGATGACTGGAGAGGTGACACTGCTGGGACATTATACAGTAATGGAGGGGTCTGGTGATGACTGGAGAGGTGACACTGCTGGGACATTGTACAGTAATGGAGGGGTCTGGTGATGATTAGAGAGGTGACACTGCTGGGAATGCTGGGACATTATACAGTAACACCACTGGAGGGTCGGGGTGATGACTGTATCATTATGTGTCAGGTTCCTATAAGGTGTCAGGACGTGGCGGTCTATTTCTCCATGGAGGAGTGGGAGTATGTAGAAGGACACAAGGATCAGTACAAGGATCAGGTCATGATGGAGGATCAGCAGCCCCTCACATCACCAGGTAATAGACATGACTATATACACACGTCCTCTCATTATTTGTATGTAAAGAATGAATTCAGTCTCTGTATGTGTTCCCTACAGTCAGATCCAGTAAGAGAACAGCACCAGAGAGGTGTCCCCGTCCTCTTCTTCCACAGGATGATCAGGTAGATGGAGATATTCCCTATGATCTGTAGAAGGGCTGTGAAGCTCTTGTGGTCAGTCCCCTCACCCTCCATGACTCCTCATCTCCTGCTCATCTATAACATCCCACGTGACTTCTCCTACTGTCTGATGACTTTTACTATATTTCTTCCACATGTTATGATTTAGGCAGAAGATCCGAACAATATTAATGCTCCAGAGACACATGTGAGCGGTGATGAGCAGTATAAGGAGGACATTCCTACAGGGAAAGAGATCATCTATATTAATGCTACAGACATAAGGGAAGAAGAAAAGACAGATTTGAGTGGTGATGAGCAGTATAAGGCGAACATTCAAACAGAGAAAGATCTAATCTATTTTAATGCTACAGACATAAAGGAAGAAGAAGAGACAAATGTGAGCAGTGATGAGCAGTATAAGGAAGACATTCCTACAGGGATAGATCTGATCTATATTAATACTACAGACATAAAAGAAGATACAGATGTGAGCGGTGATGAGCAGTATATGGAGGACATTCCTACAGGTAACCGCCTAGGTGAGTAGTAACCACTTAATGCAGAGAGCAGTAACAGATTCTGCTCAGTTACCGGTTGTAATAACTTTTTTATGGACTCCGATGGAAAAAAATGTTTAATCAACTGGTGCTAAAAGTTATTCAAAATCATCTTTAGCCTTCCAGTACTTATCAGCTGCTGTATGCTGCAGAGAAAGTTGTGTAGTTCTTTTCAGTCTGACCACAGTGCTCTCTGCTGACAACTCTGTCCGTGTCAGGAACTGTCCAGAGCAAGAGAGGTTAAAAACAAAAAAATAAACAAATGTTTATCTCTAGGACAGGCTAGGTGGGCTCTCTTCTTCTTCTCCCCATTTTATTATGTTGTCTCCTTTCTCTTTGGCACTAAGAACACTAAGGCCGGGTTCAAATGGCTGAAAAAGTGCAGAAAAAACTCCCAGAAAACACGGGCGACATTCCGCAGATTAGAATGCTCCGATAGCCGATAGGACCGCTCAGAAATGCGGCGTCTCATAAACTGTAATGTATTTCCGAGCTGAATCTGCAGAAAGAATACACAAGTCTATCTGGACAAGTCTAATCTGGACATTCCATCGTGTGCACAGTGCAGCAGAATCTTATTGAAGTTGCCTCGACAGCACTTATACTAAAATCCAAGGATCGCTCTAGAGGTCCATGTAACAGAAGCTCCAGACTGACTGTAAGGCAATTAGTGACACCCTCCTTGAAGATCCGGGAGAGGGTATGGTTGTCCACCCACTACTTGATTCCCTGCACTTCTACCCAAAAAAATGGCTCCCCTGTATATTGGGCCCTACCACGTACTTTGACAGGTTAACCCGGTTTCCTATGGACTTAACCTCGTGCCCTCCATGCGGACTTCCAAGGTCTTCCACATTTTATTCTTAACCACTAAAGGACTCAGGGCGTACCTGTACGTCCTGAGTCCCATTACCGGGGTCTAAACCGTTCTCCTGAGCATTGAACGCTTCAAACCCCATGGGTCCCGACTGCTATCAGCAGCCAGGACCCAAGGTTAATGCCGGGCACGGCCAATCGTGCCGATGCCCGGCATCAACACTTTAGACGCCACGATCAAAGTTGATCACAGCGTCTAAAACGAAACCAAAAGTTCCGCTGCAGCTCAGCTGAGCTGATCTGGACTATTGCGACAAAATTGTGATGTCCCGATCAGCTTACTGGACGGCGGGAGGGTCCTCACATACCTCCTCGTCGTCCGATTGGTGATCTACTGCTTCATGCCTGCTTAGCAGGTTGGAGCAGCAGAGCACTGATAACACTGATTAATGCTATGGCATAGCATTGATCAGTGTATGCAATCAAAAGATTGCATGTTGTAGCTCCCTGTGAGGGCTAAAAAAAAGTTCATATACCATAAAAATATTAACAAAAAGCCATCAAAAAGTCCCATCAAAACAAAAATGGTACCGATAAAAACTACAGACCACGGCGCAAAAACCGCCCCGTACACGGAAAAATAAAAGTTATAGGGGTCAAAAGATGACAATTTTACATGGTGCATGTAGTTATAATTTTTTTAAAGTAGTAAAATAAATAAAACCTACATAAATTGTGTATCCATGTAACTGTATGGACCTACAGAATAAAGATATAAAGATATGTTGTCCATATGTTGTCATTTTTACCGAAAATTGCAATGCGTAGAAACGGAAGCCCTAAAAATTAGCAAAATTGCGTTTTTTGTATTTCACCCCACAAATAATTATTTTTTTTTGTTTTGCAGCCAATTATGTTTTAAAATAAGTAATGTCATTACAAACTACAATTGTTGATGCAAAAAACAAGCCCTTATATGGGTCTATAGGGGGGAAATTAAACTTGTTATGATTTTTATCTTCTAAAAATCATAACACGTAATTTCCCCCCTATAAACCCATATAAGGGCTTGTTTTTTGCATCAACAATTGTACTTTGTAATGACATTACTAATTTTAAATCAATAACAATAAGGAAGAAAATTTAAATAGCAAAAATGAATTTTTTTTTAGTCCTTTAAAGGGTTAAAGTTGTTGTTCTCTACACCTCACTACCTCCTTGACGGGGTGGGATTATGAGGTCTGCAGTATCCTTGACTCCCATATGTCCAGGGGCGGCCTCCAGTATCTAATCCACTGGAAAGGCTATGGACCAGAGGAATGGTCCTGGGTTCCAGCTATAGATGTACGTGCTCCTGCCTTTCATGCTTAATCCCTTCACAAATATGTTGCTCCCGTATGTGGAGGGTTTGTTTACAGGTGGGTACTGTGAGGGCTCTTGCCTTTGCTCCACTGCTGGTTTCTCAAACAGCAAAACCTCAGCTGATATTAATGAGCAGCTACTTATTCCCCTGGCTACCTTTCAGTCAGCCCCTTCCCTGCTGGGTCCTGGCTATTTAACGGCAACAGTTCAAAGACCACCCAGTTTGATTTTGTTGTACTTCTGGAAAAAATCATAACTACATGCAGGAAAATTTATACGTTTAAAATTGTCATCTTCTGACCCCTATTACATTTTTATTTTTCCGCGTACAGGCGGTATGATGGCTTATCTTTTGCGTCGTGATCTGAAGTTTTTAGCGGTACCATTTGTATTGATTGGACTTTTTGTTCGCTTTTTATAAATTTCTTCATGATATAAAAAGTGAACAAAAATACGCTATTTTTGACTTTAGAATTTTCTTGCGCTTACGCCATTGACCGTGCGGTTTAATTAATGATATATTTTTATAATTTGGATGTTTCCGCACATGGCGATATCACATATGTTTGTTTTTATTTACACTTTTTTTTATGGGAAAAGGGGCGATTCAAATTTTTATTATGGAAGGGGTTAAATGACCTTTATTTACTTTTTTTTCCCACTTTTTTTTGCAATGTTATAGCTCCCATAGGAGACTATAACACTGCACACACTGATCTCTTATACTGATCATTGTTATCCCATAGGAGACTATAACACTGCACACACTGATCTGTTATACTGATCATTGTTATCCCATAGGAGACTATAAGACTGCACACACTGATCTTTTACATTGATCATTGTTATCCCATAGGAGACTATAAGACTGCACACACTGATCTTTTACATTGATCTTTGTTATCCCATAGGATAACATTGATCAATGATTCTGCTGCTTGACTGCTCATGCCCGGATCTCAGGCACTGAGCATTCATTCAGCGATCGGACACCAGGAGGCAGGTAGGGGGACCCTCCTCGTGTCCTACAGCTGTTCGGGATGCCGCGATTTCACTACGGCGGTCCCGAACAGCTCACTGAGCTAGCCGGTGGTAGTTTAGTTTCACTTCAGATGTGGCAATCAACTTTGAACGCCTCGTCTAAAGGGTTAATAGTGCGTGGCACCGCGATCAGTGCCGTGCGCTATTAGTTACTGGTCCCGGCAGTGGCCCCGCATTATAGAAAGGGAGCGGACTCAGGGCATACAGGTACTCCCTTGGTACTTAACAGGTTAATGATGTAGCCAGTTATAATTTTTGCATCTTTAATTTTTTCCTCCCCCGTTAATAGACACAGACATGTATTTTGCCGGATCCACTGTACGTGATAATGAAATCCTTCATTCCTTCATTTCCATAAAATATTCTATAAAACTGGAAAAAATGATTATTTGTGAGGTGAAACTGAAAAGAAAATGCACTTTTGCTAATTTGATTCTTAGGTCAGTACGATTTAAACGATTCCCAATTTACATATTTTTTTATGACTAGTTTAAAAAAATGTTTTATTCTTTTTAAAATATATATATATTCTTAAATATGCCCTGAGCTTACTCCTTTAACTTTTTTGTTAGTTAAAGGGGTTCTCCGGTGCTTAGACATCTTATACCCTATCCAAAGGGTGCCTGATCGCCGTCGCTGGGGACCCCCGTGATCTTGCACGCCGCACCCCAGTTAAAATCAGTCCCCGGAGCGTGTTCTCTATCACGCCCCCTCCCATAGGCTTGCATTGAGGGGCGGAGCGTGATGTCACACGGGCGGAGGCGTTACGTCACATGCCGTCGGCCCTGTGGTCTCCAGTAATCAGACCCGGAGCGAACACGCTCCGGGGACTGATTTTAACTGGGTTGTGGCGTGCAAGATCACAGGGGTCCCCAGCGACGGGACCCCCGCGATCAGGCATCTTATCCCCTATCGTTTGGATAGGGTATAAGAAGTCTAAGCACCGGAGAACCCCTTTAATTACTGTAACTGGGTCATGTGATGATAAGTCTGACCCACAGAAAATCAGAGTTTAATGTGTCAGGGTAAGTGGTCAGTCCTAGGTCAGCTGACTCCCTATGAACTACAGGATGACATCATCACATATCAGATTATCCTGGAAGCTCCCAGAAACCTCCTCTCCCAGCTCTATCTGTATACTGCTGCTTTCTCTATGGGATCAAGATATATTGTAGTTATACACCTGCCCTCTAGTTATATCTGTATACTGCTGCTGCTATCTCTAAGGGATCAGTATATATCATAGTTATACACCTCCCCTCCAGCTCTATCTATATACTGTTATCATCTCTATAGGATCAGTATATATAGTAGTTGGCTCCTCTCTTTAACCCTTTCCTCTTCTGTCTTTCTCCTTTCTTCCTTTTCTGGTGGGTAGTGTGGGGGGTCCCTCTGCCCAAGGGTGGGAATTCTTTCCAGCTCAGTTTTGGGTCCTTCCCTATCCGTGGTGGCTCAGGAGGCTTTACCTGCTCAAGTTTAAAGTGTTTGTGGTATGGGGGTGTGATATAGGGCAGATGGAACTATCCTAGGGGCAGATGGCATTAACCCCTTGTATGGTTTATCCTCAATACCACCCGAAGGTATGTCGCTGGATCCTGGGCGAGGCACGGGGGGAAATAAGGAATCTGACGCCAAGATACGGACAACAGTAGCTTTACTGAGGTTAGACAGGTGGAAAAGTCTATACAGTTCAGCCAGGGCCAGAGGAGGTGACCAGGGATTTCAGAGACCTTAAGGGCTTGCTGGGACTTGTAGTAGCTGTGGACATTTTAGTGCAGGCCACTTTGACTAGACAAATGATGACTGTGACAGACTTGACTGGTGACTGACAATACTGTGACTGTGGTTACTTGTAGGTTTGTATCTTGTGGCTGCAGACTGGACTTGAGGCTCCTATGACTCTGAACACCCTCCTAGGCTCCACTTCACTGGACCTCAGCTTAGCAGGAAGAGAGAGAGAGGGAGCTAGCTCCTCCCAGGGCTTTTATAGGGGAGGTCCCATTGGTCACATGGTCACTGATACCTCCTGGGTAACAATCAAATGATAACTCACATGTTAAAGGGGTATTCAAGGAAAAAAACTTTTTTTTATATATATATATCAACTGGCTCCAGAAAGTTAAACAGATTTGTAAATTACTTCTATTAAAAAATCTTAATCCTTTCAGTACTTATGAGCTTCTGAAGTTAAGGTTGTTCTTTTCTGTCTAAGTGCTCTCTGATGACACGTGTCTCGGGAAACGCCCAGTTAAGAAGAGGTTTGCTATGGGGATTTGCTTCTAAACTGGGCGGTTCCCGAGACAAGTGTCATTAGAGAGCTCTTAGACAGAAAAGAACAACCTTAACTTCAGAAGCTCATTAGTACTGAAAGGATTAAGATTTTTTAATAGATTTTTTTTTTTCCTCTTTTCTTCTTCTTTACATATTATATTTATAGTGAGGTATACTGGTTGCTTCCTTTAACTAAGGAAGACTTGTATTATAATAGCATTTTTATGTTTGTTTCTCTGTGTTTGTATACATAATATAAAACTACTAAAAAAATAATAAAAAAAAAAGATTTATTAATAGAAGTAATTTATAAATCTGTTTAACTTTCTGGAGCCAGTTGATATATATATATATATATATATATATAAGTTTTTTCCTGGATAACCCCTTTTAACCTTTCCTAAAGTGACAATGCTTTCTTCACACATTACACAGTATAATACATGGTAAACATATGTTCATTGGGGGGGGGGGGGAGGGGGGCAGGTGCAAGGGGGGGCCCAGGGGACACTGAGGGAAGGTTGCCCGACAGGACAGCAAGGGTACTTGGTAATAACTCCCATACTGCGCCACCACATGTTACTCCGCCCACAGACACCTTATCCCCTACCCAAAGGATAGGAGATAAGATGTCTGATCACGGGGGTCCTGCAGCTGTGATCTCCGTGCAACACCCGGTATTCTAAACAGTATGTTAACAGTGCCGAGTTTGGGCGGCCGGGATGTGATGTTATGTCACGCCCCCTCCATTCATGTCTATGGGAGGGGGCGTGGCATGATGTCACATCTCCGGCCGCCCAAACCAAGCATTCTGAAAAAAACTTTAGGGAATGTCGGGTGCTGCAGGGAGATCGTGGCGGTCCCCAGTGGTAGGACCCCCACAATCAGACATCTTATCCCCTATCCTTTGTATCCTGTGGGCGGAGCACACCTTTAAAGTTCCCGGTAGAGGGATGCACTGGGATTGAGATCACGCGGGACCCAACTCCAAATACGCAGACGGTCAGGAGGCTGCTGCGGGCGGGCAGTCAGGCACTATGGCTGCGGGTCTCACACTCAGAGTGCCCCTCCCAATAGTCTCCTCCCCCTGCCACCGGCTAAGGTGTCATTTTTACTGAAAAGTGCTCTGCATAGAAATGGAAAGTTTACATGGGGAGTATGTGCAGAGCATTGCACCCTAGTGTCTGTACATTCCTATGTTAGCGGGCAGGATTGGACAAACATTTTAGCGGGAGTGGAGCAAACACCCTACAGGCATGGGTAAATTGGTCAAAAAAATAATTGGGAGCGGGCGGGAGTGGGATTGAACAACCAGTTCTGCGCAGGCTGTAGTTCCCGGTTTAGGTTGTATTGTGTCTGTAGTCACTGACTGTGTTATGCAGCTGTCCTCACTCTGTATACATCATGCTGTGCTGAATGGGATTTTGTCATAGACTTCCATGGTCTGTACTTACACTGTACGTCTCTTTACTCACTTTTTAGTAAATTAAGTTTAAATTAAAAAAATGGAGTAAAAGATAACGCTATGTTATACATACCGATCGTACCAACCTGATCTATGAGGAGAACAAGTCAATTTTACTGCACATAACATGATTGCTAGGACTCTGTCACTGCCGGGACTCTGCTATTGATACAGCCTGTCTATGGTCGGCTCTAATGGATCAATGCAGTAAATACTGTACTGATCTGTATGAGCAATCCAATGACTGCTCATACAAGTCCTACAGAGGGACCAAAAAGTGTATAGAAAAAAAAATCTAAAGATGTTTTTAAAAATGTACATTTTTCAAAATACGTTTTTTTGGTTTTTTTGTAATTGTTTTTAAAAAGTAGTAAAGTGTAACAAAAACTATGCAAATTAGATATCGCTGTGATTGAATGGACTTATATTTTAATGCACAGTAAATGAAGGGTGTTAATACAGTGGAAGATCGTTCCCACTAAAAAACTGCTCTCAAACCCAGTGTAGATGGGAAAAATAAAAGAGTTATGGCTATGAGGAGAGGAGGAAAAAATGGAAACACAAAAGCTTAAGGATTGTTAAGGGGTTAATAAGGGTTGTCCTTAAGGGTTGTTAAGGGGTTAATACTAATAATAAAATCTGTGTTATTCTCTGCAGATTCTTGTACCAGGAGATCAGAGGAGAATCTTCTATCTTCAGATTATAAAGCAGATGATGATATCACACAAGATACATATGAAGAACATTCCATTATCCCAGATACACCCTCAGCCCTTCACAGCCAAGATCTGTCATCTCATCCTTATATACAGGTCCTGTCTTCTCAGTCATCACAGGAGGTTCAGCAAAATAAAAGTCATAGAAGGGTTGTTGGACATCAGCAAGCTCATACAGTATATAAACCATATTCATGTTCAGAATGTTGGAAATGTTATACTTCTAAATTTGATCTTGTTGTACATCAAAGAACTCACACAGGAGATAAGCCATTTTCATGCTCAGAATGTGCAAAATGTTTTACTTCTAATTCAGGTCTTGTTCAACATCAAAGAACTCACACAGGAGAGAAGCCGTTTTCATGTTCAGAATGTGGGAAATGTTTTACTTTTAAATCAAGTCTTGTTAGACATCAAATAACTCACACAGGAGAGAAGCCATTTTCATGTTCAGAATGTGGGAAATGTTTTACTCACAAATCAACTCTTTATAAACATCAAATAACTCACACAGGAGAGAAGCCATTTTCATGTACAGAATGTGGTAAATGTTATACTGAGAAAGCAAATCCTGTTTATCATCAAAGAACTCACACAGGGGAGAAGCCATTCTCATGTGCAGAGTGTGGAAAATGTTTTGCTAAGAAATCAATTCTTGGTGAACATAAACGAACTCACACAGGGGAGAAGCCATTTCCATGTGCAGAATGTGGGAAATATTTTACTCAGCAATCAAGTCTTGTTAATCATAAAAGAACTCACACAGGAGAGAAGCCAATTCAGAGCAATAAATGATGCAGATAACACATCTATATATTATCCATGTACATAGGATATCTGACATTTATACATATATCATATACTGCATCTCCAAACTTGTTACCAATTGTTAATAAAAGTTTTCTTTCTTATATTATTTATTATTCTTATATTCATCTCCGCACACTGGACTTATTATAAATGTAATATTGTCCCTGAGGTTGTATATAGGGAATGTAACGCGTCAGTGTTGTCCCCGCCCCCTTCTCATTATGATTATAGAGACTTTAATTCAAGGCATCAGACAGGATCCGCGCGTCTCCCTTGAAGATCGTCTCTTCTGAACATAAGACGCTGCAGATACTTTTATTTATCACAAACCCTAGACCAGCGTTTCCCGTCTTGACGTCTATTTTCGGTCTCAGATCATAAAATCCATTTTTTTATATGAGAAGTCGTCAATATGTCAGCGTCCCCCGGGTTCAGTAAACATCGGTGTAATTCTTTTCCTTTTCTTTGTCCTCCCCGGGGTATAAAATACCTAGAGATCTGATCACATCTGGTACAAGATCTCTTTACTTCACACTTTGCGCCATTATTACACGGATTGAAGACCCAGTTACACGCTCGTAAATTCCCATATATGTCGTGGATTGGAAGGAAAAAGGTTCTTAAATCTTATATTTACCAATAATATTTTATATTTTTACAGTCCGTCCCTATCATAGTACGGAATTGTTATTTTTCTTCTATCCGATGGTTATTTAGTAATTTTGTTATGATTCAGAAGAGACCACGTGTCCCGTATAGACGCTCACCCTGAAGACATTAGACGGCGGTTTTGTGTTTCCGGATTTACACACTTATTATAAAGCTTTTCCTTCGTCTGGATTATTAGAGCTCGTTCGCTCTTCTTTTTCTCATCCTCCCCTTTATATTCCTCCTCATGTGGATATGGAATTCTCCTCAGTCCCTCCTTCTATAAGGCCCATTTTGTGGCCCCCGCACTCCTCCTTGGCCTCTCTAGTTCTTTCCTCTTTTATATATAACTTTGTCGGTATTACGAGACTGCTCTACGACTGATTCTGATTTCCCTTCTCCCCTAACCCCACTTTCTTTACTCCCTATGATTATTACTAAACACATTTTCCCTCTTCCCCTTTGTGGGAACGTTTACATTCTTTTACGTTACGAGATTTATATTTTTCTACTAAGACTTTGGCCATAGAGGAATCTCAGGCTTTCTGGGGTTTTATAAGTAAATTTATCTTTACTCTCCAATGTTTTAAGCGTTATACTAACATACGTCCCTGAAATTGGTTAGAGAGATTGTATTTTTCCCTAAATAATAATAATATCTAAGCTTTATTCTTATCTGATTTCTTCTGCTCCTAATAGTAACCAAAATGCGTCTTATACAAGAAGAGGAGCTGAATATCCAACTCTCTGAAGAACAGAGCAGATTTATCTCTAGCGCTCATGTGGCTTCTCCCCCTGTATTCGTATACAGGAGAGTTCATATAAGTTATATTGTCGGGGTATGGGACTCCTCTCCTTTTTTCTTTTTTTAAAAGTATTTATAAAATTTTGCAAAAAAAAAAAAAAAGAGAGAGTGCAACATACAACCAGAGTCTCTGTAGGTCCATAAGAAAACTCCATCTTAATGACAAGGATACGACAACGGAGTGGCAATCAAACACATAGGGAAGGAGCATCTCCGGCACCGTCCAGAGAGATCCCACACCAACACACCAGCATACATTCACACTACAACACATCCCAGTGATGCCGACCAGCCCCCCCCCCCCCTCCAAAAAACCAACCTCCTAGCGGAGGAAAATTACTGAGACATTCCGGATGGAAGGTCAGCCGACACATCCAGTAAAAGCCAAGGAGTCCACACCTTATCAAACTTCCTCGGGCACCTAGGGGATAAGAGGAGCCAGAATGATACCAGTAGAGTGAGTTAGTGAGAGTTTCATACAAACCCATAAGAGCTCTAGCCAAGGCAGTCGCCGAGTTCGACAGATCCAGGTCAATCCATTACGCTGAATAGACCAACCGAGAGGCAAGAAAATAGTTATAGACATCGGGAGCAGCTAATCTACCATGCCTTTTTAGGAGCTTGAAGGAGAGCCCGACAGAGTCTGGGAGACTTCCCCTGCCAATGGAAGGATCCCAGAGCACCACACAATGTATTAAAATAGTTCCTGGGGGAGTGTTACAGGAGCCAGATGGAAGAGATAAAGGAATTTAGGCAGATAAATCATTTTGAAAATATTAATCCTTCCAGCTAGGGAGGGAGGACCAGGCATGCAACCTATCTACCGTGAAAACAAAAAACGGGTCTAAATTCAGGGACACATAATCTGCCAGAGATGCAGTAACCTCTACCCCAAGATATCTAAATCGGGAAACCACTTGCACCCCTGCTGGGAGAGAAGAGGAAAGGGAAATCTCAGGTGGGAAGGCCATGAGAGAGAATTTACCCCAATTAACCCGCAAACCCGAAATAGCACTAAACCTACCTAGCAAGTCAATCAGAGAAACTAGTGAACCCCCTGCATATGCCAAATAAACTAGGGTGTCATTCGCATAAAGAGAAACCTCCACAATGGATCCCCTGGGGATGCCACAGATAGGATCTCTACGTATAGCCGCTGCTAAGTGCTCAATCACCAGCGCAAAAAGGAAGGGGGATAGGGGGCACCCTTGTCTAGTCCCCCTGCCCAATAAAATGGGTGCAGAAACATCTAAGTTAGTACAAAAACGGGCCCTGGGGCAATCGTACAACAAGCAGACCCAGGCACAAATCCTAGGGCCACACCCAAACACTCCCAAGACCTCCCAGAGATATGGCCACAGTACAGAATCAAAAGCTTTATAGACATCAAGACTAACCACTACACCTGAAGGAAAGCCTTCCCCACTGCTGCAATATTTAGCTGTAGGTGCTTTACGTTAACATCAGTAGCCCTACCTGGCATGAACCCGGTTTGGTCAGGATGAACAATAGAGCTAATGACCCCTTACAGGCGAGTAGCCAGTATTTTAGCAAAGATCTTAATATCAACATTCAATAAAGAGATAGGCCTGTAAGAATCGGGTAACAACGGATCCTTTCCAGGCTTGGGGAGTACCACTATCTGTGCTTCCTTCATAGAATCCGGAAGAGAGTCAGCCTCAGCTATCGATTTAAATAATTGAAAGAGTATAGGGGCCAAACGCTCCTCATTCATCCCATACCAATCTCCAACTAACCCGTCTAAACCCGGGGTCTTCCCATGGGGAAGATCCTTAATAGTCTGCACCACCACCTCCAGGGTAAACAGGGTATCTAACGCCTCTGCTTGGGCACGGCTAAGCACTGGGAGGGAGAGGTCCTGCAGAAAAAATATAATTTCCCTCTGACAAGGCTTAGAAGGGGCCGAATAAAGAAAAGAGTAAAAGTCTCTAAAGACAGTTGATCAGTGGAGGGTCTGACAATGGAGCTTGATACAGGAAATAGAGGAGGCAGGGCGGCTAGCCTGTGCCGGATGTGCCAAAAGCTTCCCATTCCTATCACCAAATGCAAAAATCGCCACCTCCTTGTCTGCCAACCGCAATTGAACCCTATCCTTCTGGACAACCAGCAGAGCCCTCTGCACCTTAGCCCACACCCGTTCATCATCAGGAGTAGGATCTCTAATATAAACTGCCTCTAAAACACCAACTTCTTGCAGCAACTCACGCTCCCTGGCCGACCTGTGCTTCAAACAAAACAGGATCAGGAGAAAAAGACAAGAGTTTGTGAGTAATAGACTCCAACACAGAGAGTTGAAATGGAGGAGTTACATAAACAGACAAGTACATACGAGAAAGAGCCCATGGAAAAGTGCAAAATGACAAACCTCCCAAAGTGATCACAAGCTACCTGAGAAACCACCAGCGGTAAGGACTTAGTAACAAAGACCGAGACACCCCTGGCATAACTAGAATAGGAAGCATGATAACCCTGTGCTATCCACGCCCTCTTCAGGGCAAGTACCTTCTGCCCCGTGATGTGAGTTTCCTGCAGGCAAACAATGTGGGGTGACTGTTGATGTAGAATGACTTCTTCAGACATACAGTGCTTATCTATTCTCGGCCAAATTGAATATATAGATGATGCATGCATCGGTGGAGGAGAAATGAGACAGCTGACACACGGTTCAGATAACCAATTCTACAAGGGTTTATAAGGCCTCAAGATTATCATAAATAAACACCCATATTATCGATCATTATTCCATGACGTGTGTGTGTACGTGTATGCAGTCTGTCATGCGATAAGTTTATAGTCTTGTTTTTATCTTTTAAGCGCTGAGCTCGTCATTTCTCCCAGGTGGACAGGTGGTCAATCTGACATTTTATTGATCGGGCATTATTAAGCAGGCAATATCACTTTTTTTTCAGGACATACATCCTGGTATTACTAACATTATCTTTTTACAACGGCAATATTAGTAATCGAACAAAGTTCAATCTTAGTAGCCAGGCACTGCCACGCTGGAAGAAAGGTTTGCCATCTGTTAGATATAAGCTGATGTTTTGTAAAAGCAGAGATGCAGAGTTGGAAATATTAGACTGAATTAAAGAGACATAGACATTACATTATTATAGATATATGATTATGTTTTAAGATATATTTCATTTTAAAAGACCCCCATTCCACCACAATTTCCCCCCTTTTGATAATATATATTAAAACATTTCAACATTCTTACCCTAAAAATCAAAATCCTATCTCATCTGTCCTATGTACTTCTCCGACACTTTCTTCTTGTTGTACGTTAAACGAGTCATGGCTATTCCATGACCCCCCTTGCCACAGACTTTGTACATAGGTTTTCAGATGCTGTCCCTCACATATTGAATGCTTTAGTATTTGGGTATATTTTCAGAGGTGCATGGGGTTCATCTAGATATTCTTCATAGTCGACATTTGTCATCAGGGGAGTGGCATTGTCCATGGCTTTTTCACACAGCTTCTTCAGGCATAGTAGTACACAACAGACGATTAAAGCTAGGAGAATGAGAATTGTTAGAATTGATATTCCTATTTGCATCAACATTTTTTGCAATCCTCCCATTCCACTAAAATATTGGTCCCAAGGGTCTGCTATTCCTGAATTTCTTTTGAGCTCTGATGATAGGCTTTCTAATTTCTTTATGGCTAGGGTTACTTTACCATTTGGGCCTGTATTATCTGGGATGTATGTACAGCAGATATCCCCAAACATTTTACATACCCCTCCTTTTTCTGCTAGAATATATATCTAAGGCCATTCTATTCTGGAATGTCATAGTAGATGTGGCACTAAGTTGTTCAGCTTGTCCTTTAAGAGCCTCTATTGAGAAATTGATAAATCGTTGTTGATTATAATATATGTAGTTAATCCATTCTACATTTTTATTAATAGTAACTAGGGGCATTAGGAAAGATTCAAATCCTACTTTTACTTGGTCTCTAGCCTTAAACTCATTTGGGACCCCCCTTGGAACCCCAATGACATCTATGTATACATGCGGGTCTAGACTTCCTTTGGGGGCTTCTCGTTTGCTCCTAGGATGGATCTCTGGTTCCTCTGTGGGCTCATGGTTAAAGATATGCACAGGCATAATGACTTTGGTTAATGTGCATTCTCCAGTCCAATTTCCTTCCAATCGGGTTCTTAGTTTCATGTCTCCACACAACCAGTAGATATCACCTAGAGACAGAACTTGGCCTTGCAATTTAGCTTTATTTATAACTCGGTAGATGGAACAGTAATCAACAGAAAAATTTCCCAGGAATCTGCCTTGGTCACCTGCAATGAGATAACAAGTGTAATTTCCAGGGTAAATGGTGATACCTTCTCCTGGCTTAGGGGTTTTAGTGGTTATAGGATATTCTCTCTTCCACCGTTCACAATCTGTGTGATCGGTGGAGCTATTGGTGTTTAGGCTGAGGAAGCAGTCCTCTACTTGCTCTGGGATATTTAATGGGACTGTACCTCGAGCCAGAGATTAATATCTGAATAACCTGTTTTTATGGCCATGGTTTCTACAAAGGTGGGATTTGCAATTGCTACAAACTTTGGGTATGAATGGATATGATGGCTTATAGCACGGATCAGAGGTTTATTAGGTTCTTTTTTGTATTCTTTGCTGTGTCTATGGTTAGGGATCAGTACAATTAGACAAGGAGATACTGATATTGACCTACCCCAGGCAGTTAGATGAAGTCTACTCATATTCTCTGAAACAGGTAAGATGATTATGGAGTGTGTTGGTCAGGTACCTTTATTGTTTTACCTAGGTCATAACAGATGTAAATGATGACGTCTGTACAAACCTCCTTTCTGCATTGTTGAATCCTGAGGTGACCCAATGTACGGACGTTACTATACACATAGCTCCCTTCTGCTTAGTGTATGAGGTCATACATGTTACCATGGGGTACAAGACTGCTGGCACACTCAGTTTCTTACCAACTCTCTAGATGCCGTCTTTGGCCTGTACCACCTCTTTCTTCTTCCATTGGTCTCTCTCAGCATCTTGTTCTATAAGTAATGTCTTGGCATTTGCACTTTTCTACAACGTTTCATAATATATCAGATATATAAGGATAAAAGAAAAAAAAATGATGGTGTGTATGTATGTATGTATGTGTATATATATATATATATATATATATATATATATAACATTATTGGTACGCACGCATTCTACTACGTAAGTTATCTCGGAGATGTTATTTCCTTTATTTTTATTTATTTTACTTTAGTCTTTTATTTCTGTTTTCCTTTTGGTTTGGTTAAACAACTGCCAACTTATATGTAAGATTGAATCGTCAATCAAGTCTTCCTATATGCAGTAAACAAATGTTCGCTGTTTTTGTTGTTGTAAAATAATAAGTTGACAGCTGCGCCTGTCCTCTATACATGTTTGTTTTTCTAATTTGGTAAAATTCAATAAAAAACTATTGAAAGAAAAAAAAAAGATTAAATGAATTAGGAATACATGGAGTATGACCAGTGAATGTTTTCGGGTGAAGTTGTTTATGTAAGTGTTTATGTTGTAATGGATCCTTTTAAATTGGTAAAGAAGGAAAGAAAGAAAACAATCCTTGTAGCATTAATTGAACCTATCTGATGATATTTTATTAAGTTTGTTTTCACAGAAGCGCAGGATGGATGCAAGAAAAAAAAAATGAAATGTATAAGGAAATGCAATTAATGGTCTGATTATATTATAGGAGTATCCAGAGAAGAAGTTTGGTCAAGGAAAATAAATTAAAAGTGATCACTATTTAATTAATGAATATTACTTTAAGCATTTAAAATCAGCTAATGGTTTATTAATTATAAAATAATGCGCATTGAAGGTGATTTTTTTTTTCCCAATTTTTGAGAGAACTCTGTATATTTTTATTCTTTTACATTTTGTTTTTTGGTGAGAATGTGGGCCCTGTGTGTTGTATGTCTGTATTGTTACATGTTTCATGTGTCTTGTATGTCTCTTGTTGTAAAATAGCGCAGAAATCCAGTGAGACAAACTGGACGCTCAAAACGTTGTTAAAGAATGACCTAGCCTGAGGGAAAGCAGAGAGCCAGACTTAAAGGGGTGGTGACTGGTGACATAGAGGAGTGGGAGGAGAAAGGTGGGGCTTATAGGGAGATTGACAGAAAAAGCCTTGGTCTACTGAAACACAGTCACATTAAATTGAAGAAACTACATATCTACTGTTTACACTTGAGTGTGTTTACATACTCTGCATACACATTGTGATATACCCATACATTCTACATTGCATTTATTTGAATAATATCAATTTTGAGTGGATAACTTTACAATGATAAATTTAGTGTAACACGAAGATGCTGCTTGTCTTAAACTTATAAGGTTAAAAATTCAAAAAGCCATGATAGGATATTAGAGAATCCATGGTTGAGTTATAAATGTAAGTTTGTTCCAAGTAATGTAAAGATGTGGTACATAAGACAGGATATATAGTGACCACACGCAGAATGGAGTTCTACTGCCATTAACCACTCATCTGAGCTGATGGTTCAGAGAAGTAGAGTTGAAGATATTCACTGAGATGTGTAAGATATCTGAAGGTAAGACATAATGAGTGTTGGTACACTTTGTTACCGCCCACAAGTATGGGCCTATTGGAGTGAAGGTTTTCTTGAATCCTGGGGCGAACCAATCTGTAGTTGGAAATTCAGGTGTTCAAAGTCCGAGAGCGGCCAGAGTAAGTGGCCATCGTAAAGATCAGAGACACATGAAAGAAACAGCCCCAAAAGCCAAGGGGACTAAATGGATCTGTCTGGTTAAGTCTCTTGCAGGTTAAGTCTCTTGCAGGAATAAATGTCTGGTTAAGTCTCTAGCAGGAATAAATTTGTCCAACTTTCCAGAACCCCTAGCTATAACCTTTTCGAATGAATATGTAGTATTTATTTTATTCAGGATGATATCAAAACAGGGGACCAATGGAGTTTTCCAGTTACTCAATAACGTGTTTTTAGCAATTATCGTGATAATACAAAATAATTCTCTTAGTGGAGGGGGTATAGTTTGTAAACCTATATAAAGAAGGGCTAGTTGGGGATTCCACGGAATGGAACAGTTAAATATAGATGTCAAGAGATTTTTGCATTCTAACCAGAACATTTGGATGATTGGGCAGTTCCATAGTATGTGAAGGAGAGTACCTTTGTGACCGCAACCCCTCCAACAAAATTTTGAAGAACCAGGATAAGCTTTCGCAATCTTTTCAGGAGTAAAGTACCATCTGAGGATGGTTTTGTATGCGGATTCTATATGAGAAGAGCATTGAAAGGATTTATGTATATATTTAAAGGCGTATTGCCAGTCTTCTGTTTCTATGTCTTATCCTAAGTCACCTTCCCATAACTGGAATGGGTAGCTTTTGTAAAATGTATCATCTTTAGTATACAAGTTATATAAAGGTTTTATGCCTTTTACAGGGGATGAAAAATAATGTAAAGTACTATGATCCAATTTAAGCTGAGAAGGCTTAATTGTATTCATGAAGTGTCTAATAATTAGGTATTTGTGAAATTCGCTATTATTAACCCCTTAAGGACTCAGCCCATTTTGGCCTTAAGGACTCAAACAATTTAATTTTTACTTTTTCATTTTTTCCTCCTCGCCTTCTAAAAATCATAACTCTTTTATATTTTCATCCACAGACTAGTATTAGGGCTTGTTTTTTGCGCGACCAGTTGTCCTTTGTAATGACATAACTCATTATATCATAAAATGTATGGCGCAACCAAAAACACTATTTTTGTGGGGAAATTAAAACGAAAAACGCAATTTTGCTAATTTTGGAAGGTTTCGTTTTCACGCCGTACAATTTATGGTAAAAATGACGTGTGTTCTTTATTCTGAGGGTCAATACGATTAAAATGATACCCATTATTACATACTTTTATATTATTGTTGCGCTTAAAAAAAATCACAAACTTTTTAACCAAATTAGTACGTTTATAATCCCTTTATTTTGATGACCTCTAACTTTTTTATTTTTCCGTATAAGCGGCGGTATGGGGGCTCATTTTTTGCGCCATGATCTGTACTTTTTTTTATACCACATTTGCATATTAAAAAACTTTTAATTAATTTTTTATAATTTTTTTTTATAAAATGTATTAAAGTAGGAATTTTTGACTTTTTTTTTTTCGTTCACGCCGGGTAAAATAGGAAAAAACGGACGTTTTACTTTTTATTGGGGGAGGGTCATTTTTCACTTTTTTTTTACTTTTACTTTTAAATTTTTTTACACACTTGAATAGTCCCCATAGGGGACTATTCATAGCAATACCATGATTGCTAATACTGAACTGTTCTATGTATAGGACAAAGAACAGATCAGTGTTATCGGTCATCTTCTGCTCTGGTCTGCTCGATCACAGACCAGAGCAGGAGATGCCGGGAGCCGGACGGAGGAAGGAGAGGTGACCTCCGTGCGGCGTTATGAATGATCGGATCCCCGCAGCAGCGCTGCGGGCGATCCGATCATTCATTCAAATCGCGCACTGCCGCAGATGCCGGGATCTGTATTGATCCCGGCACCTGAGGGGTTAATGGCGGACGCCCGCGAGATCGCGGGCGTCGGCCATTGCCGGCAGGTCCCTGGCTGCGATCAGCAGCCGGGATCAGCCGTGCATGACACGGGCATCGCTCCGATGCCCGCGGTTATGCACAGGACGTAAATGTACGTCCTGGTGCGTTAAGTACCACCTCACCAGGACGTACATTTACGTCCTGCGTCCTTAAGGGGTTAATATGATAATTTGAATGAATCTCTTCGAAAGACATGATCTCAGTATGTTTCATAATATGTCTGAAGTGGGTGATTCCTCTATCAGACCAACTATGTAGGTCTAAATCAGGCGAATTGGCAAGGACCATGGAGAGGGGAAGATCCTCTATAGTTGAATATTTAAGGGGGGTTAATGAGTTTAGATATTGTGTCCAGGCTTTGTAGGAGGCTCTGACTAACGGGTTATGTAATTTAGGGACTGGTAATTTCCAGGCAGGAAGGAAGAGCATGTTGTATAATGTGTATGGATAAGTTGAAAGTTGTTCAATCATGGCCCATGAGGAGTTTGTATCTACATTCCACCAATGCTTCAGTAAAGAAACAAGTGTTGTGATGTAGTATCCTCTAATATCCGGAGTGCTTAATCCACCAGCCCTTTTGGATTTAGTAAGAATAGATAATGAAATTCTGGGTTTTTTTGCTCGCCCAGATAAAGTTTGACAATGTACGATTGGCTTTCTGAAAAAAGGACTTAGGGAGGAGAATAGGAAGGGTCCTAAAGTGGTATAAAAATTTTGGAAGCAGGAACATTTTGAATGTGGCTATTCTTCCCGTCCAGGAGATATCCGATTTTGTGAGTTTTTGTGTTTCCGAAGAGATATGGGTTAACAGGAGTTCATAGTTAGTAGTATATAGGGTGTCATGGGCTAAGTGTACTCCTAAATATTGAATACTATTTAGAAGTGAAAGAGTATAAGGAGTAACGTTAAATGGTAAAGCTTGGGTTTTTGTATTATTTAGATGGTAATAAGATATATGTCCAAATTCATTTAATCTTAATCACACATATACAACATACTTTATATCACAAGAACCATTCTATGAACGTCATCACATGACTACATACACCCAACTTTCCCAGAGCCCTAGCACATCATCTGCATTCCTGAACAAAGTATTGACACTGTTTTACAGTTTAAGCAAACTTCTTGAACTATTCTACATTCCTGTACCATAATATCACGTGCATAAACACTTTCAGCTCTGCTAATCCAACTTCATGAGTCTGCATCTTCTGCAGCATCATCCTCCTAAACAGCAGCAGTCACCTTTACATTTCCCTTTGCCTTATAACTGTATACAAATACTGTATATAACACAGCTGGATATGACTACCTCTATCCATTAACCATCAGCAGTATATTCCAACTTTTCAACTACTTAAATTTTCACATGCTTTTCCCTTCATAAATCACCTGTTATTTTCCACCAAAACGTTGAGTCTCTATTTCTGACAACAATCCTATCAAGCTATTTACAACAATCTGCTCCTACCACTTGCACACACCGGACCAAAGAACACCAATTTTCTTCCTCAACACAATGCACACAGCCATTTATCCACTCAAACTACCATCCAAAATCACCAAGTAACATTCTTTAGGAGGCACTGAGACCATCAATCCTACTCAACAACTTAATATACAACACAGACACACTTTTGACATGACATATACAAACAATGTACAATACACTTCCTTGGACAGGTCAGAGGTATCTTATTACCAGGGAAATCCCTGTGCTTTAAGCACGTATCCTGGCAATTTGCCAAATTCACTAATACCTTCTCTCACAGATCCCTGCAGGAAGGATTATTAGTTTTCCCTGCAATGCAACCTCCCAGAGAATCTGCCCATACACACACACATGCACAGTTTCTAGGGAGGGTCACAGGAATGTCTTATAGGCCGAAGGACTCCCGTGTTATACTTCCTTGTATACACGTATGTTCAAGACCGCCTCCAGGGAGACTCTTTGAACCTCTGGCATCAAGCACCTAACCCACTAATACCTTGGTGGCTGACAGAACCGAAGTATCTGTAGCAACAGTCATTAGTACCCTCGGCTTATTCAATTCCCCAGAGGCCCAACCCACCATGCATTCCCTAGGAACATGCATTCCCTAGCAAAAATTCTGAGCCTAGCCTTTGTGCTAGGTTCCCATCCTAAATGAGGCCACCTCCCCGTGGTGGATGGGGGACACGTTTTGATCAAAAAGTGCGCTAAGAACCTCAATTTTTTTGACCAATGTGTGCTGCTGCAATCCTCTTTTTTTATATACTCTGTATATGCCATGGCAGTGTGCACCCGTGTATTAGGCTGTTGTGCTGGCTATCTTTCTTTTTTCTTGTATGTACAATTCAGGGGGATATGGCACCCTCTTTAGCTGTGCACCCCTCCCCCTTTCTCACAGGTGGAGTTTTAAATGGATCCAGCATGTCACCTAGTCAGAGGCTATATGCCCAGCAGAGGTGAGTGGATAGTTGAGTGTTAGGCTCAGAATTTGTGCTAGGTTCCCATCCTAAATGAGGCCACCTCCCCGTGGTGGATGGGGGACACGTTTTGATCAAAAAGTGCGCTAAGAGCCTCAATTTTTTTGACCAATGTGTGTTGCTGCAATCCTCTTTTTTTGTATACTCTGTATATGCCATGGCAGTGTGCACCCGTGTATTAGGCTGTTGTGCTGGCATTACATACTGTACATGCTTCATACACACACAACACACTGTACACATTACATACTGTACATGCATCATACACACACAACACACTGTACACATTACATACTGTACATGCATCATACACACACATGCTGTACACATTACATACCGTACTTGCATCATACACACACATACTGTACACATTACATACTGTACATGCATCATACACACAACACACTGTACATGCATCATACACACACACTGTACATGTTACATACTATACATGCATCATACACACACACTGTACACATTACATACTGTACATGCTTCATACACACACAACACACTCTACACATTACATACTGTACATGTATGCGTCATACACACACAACACACTGTACACATTACATACTGTACATGCATCATACACACACATTGTACACATTACATACTGTACATGCATCATACACACACACTGTACACATTACATACTGTACATGCATCATACACGCACACACACTGTACACATTACATACTATACATGCATCATACCACACACACAGCACACACTGTACACATTACATATTATACATGCATCATACATACACAAATACTGTACACATTACATACTATACATGCTTCATACACACACACAGATAGAATAGATCAGTGTTTCCCAACCAGGATGCCTACAGAGGTTGCAAAACTACAACTCCCAGCATGCCCAGACAGCCTTTGGCTGTCTGGGCATGCTGGGAGTTGTAGTTTTGCAACAACTGGAGGCACCCTGGTTGGGAAACACTGATATAGATACACACATGCACTTTACATATAGTCATCCACAGAAGTAACACACACACAGACACAGTACATAGACATACACATATATATATCCACACACACCTGCTTATACATATATATATACATGCAGGGACACCTACTGTAGTCAGGCCCCATGTTGTACAGCCTCTGCAGTCTCCTTTCCTCACAGCTCTCTCCTCCCCCCTACCCCTCCTCCTGCTCAGACGGCTGAAGGCTGAGAGAAGAGTCCGGGGCTGAGGGAACATGCCAAGTGCAGCGGGGGTGGGGGGAGCGGGATTGTGGTGAGGTGAGAAGAACTCCAAAGCTGCAAATGAGTTTATTTAAAAAAAAATGTCAGACATTTGGGGGCCCTCTTGTTTGACTGGGTGCCTGGGGCCCGGAGCACAACCTCCAAGAGTACGATTGTTAATCCAACCCTGGTGATGGGGGGAATTGCTTGGTTTGCCTGTCCTGTAGCAACGGGCCTGGGTGTATAGTAATGTCAAAAGAAAGAGAGTAAAGCGTCTGATCACTGATGAAATCTATTAAACATAGCAGATAGTATACATGTACATATATATTCATAATAGTAGAATATCCAGGGAGAACGCAGGTTGGAAGCCATCTTCATTTAACCAGGTAAAAGGCATCGGTGAGAAAAAGGAAGAAGAAAACAGCAAAAGAAAACCAGGAGAAAAAGAACATGGGAAAAAGAAGAGGAAAACGAAAAAAAAGGAGAAGGAAGGAAGGAAGTAAAGAGAAAAGAAAAGAGAAAAAAGAAAGGGTAAGTGTGCAGAGAAAGAAGAAAAAGGTGATAAAACCAATTAATACATAAAATGCTAAAAACAAATAGACCAAAAAATCAGAACAGAACAATAGCAACATAACTAAATCCATTAATCCGCCATATGAGTTTTATTAGGGAAGGGGTTAAATGATCTTTATTAACTTTTTTTTTGCACTGTAATAGCTCCCATAGGGGACTATAACAATGCACACACTGTTCTCTTATACTGATCATTGTTATCCCATAGGAGACTATAACACTGCACACACTGATCTCTTACACTGATCATTGTTATCCCATAGGAGACTATAACACTGCACACACTGATCTCTTACATTAATCATTGTTATCCCATAGGAGACTATAACACCGCACACACTGATCTCTTATACTGATCATTGTTATCCCATAGGAGACTATAACACTGCACACACTGATCTCTTATACTGATCATTGTTATCCCATAGGAGACTATAACACTGCACACACTGATCTCTTACACTGATCATTGTTATCCCATAGGAGACTATAACACTGCACACACTGATCTCTTACATTAATCATTGCTATCCCATAGGAGACTATAACACCGCACACACTGATCTCTTATACTGATCATTGTTATCCCATAGGAGACTATAACACTGCACACACTGATCTCTTATACTGATCATTGTTATCCCATAGGGGACTATAACAATGCACACACTGTTCTCTTATACTGATCATTGTTATCCCATAGGAGACTATAACACTGCACACACTGATCTCTTACACTGATCACTGTTATCCCATAGGAGACTATAACACTGCACACACTGATCTCTTAAACTGATCATTGTTATCCCATAGGAGACTATAACACTGCACACACTGATCTCTTACATTAATCATTGTTATCCCATAGGAGACTATAACACCGCACACACTGATCTCTTATACTGATCATTGTTATCCCATAGGGGACTATAACACTGCACACACTGATCTCTTATACTGATCATTGTTATCCCATAGGAGACTATAACACTGCACACACTGATCTTTTACATTGATCATTGTTATCCCATAGGAGACTATAACACTGCACACACTGATCTCTTACATTAATCATTGTTATCCCATAGGGGACTATAACACTGCACACACTGATCTCTTACATTAATCATTGTTATCCCATAGGAGACTATAACACTGCACACACTGATCTCTTATACTGATCATTGTTATCCCATAGGAGACTATAACACTGCACACACTGATCTTTTACATTGATCATTGTTATTCCAAAGGAGACTATAACACTGCACACACAGATCTTTTACATTGATCATTGTTATTCCATAGGAGACTATAACACTGCACACACTGATCTTTATATTGATCATTGTTATCCCATAGGAGACTAGAACACTGCACACACTGCTCTTTTACATTGATCACTGTTATCCCATAGGGGGCTATAACACTGCACACACTGATCCTTTACATTGATCATTGTTATCCCATAGAATAACATTGATCAATGATTCTGCCGCTTGACTGCTCATGCCTGGATCTCAGGCACTGAGCAGTCATTTGGCAATCAGACACGTAGGAGGAAGGTAGGGACCCTCTTCGTGTCCTCCAGCTGTTCGGGACACCGTGATTTTGCCACAGTGGTCCCGAAAAACCCACTGAGCTGCTGGGAGTAGTTTAGTTTTACTTCAGACACAGCAATCAACTTTAAATGCTACGTCTAAAGGGTTAATAGCGCGCGGCCCGACCCGCTATGACGCCCTGTATCGTTAAGGGGGTACTCTGGTGGAAAACTTTTTTTTTTTTATATAAATCAACTGGTGCCAGAAAGTTAAACAGATTTGTAAATTACTTCTATTAAAAATTCTTAATCCTTCCAATACTTATTAGCGGCTGTATACTATAGATGAAATTATTTTCTTTTTGGATTTCTTTCCAGTCTGACCACAGTGCTCTCTGCTAACACCTCTGTCCATTTTAGGAACGGTCCAGAGCAGGAGAGGTTTGCTATGGGGTTTTGTTCTTGCTCTGGACAGTTCCTGACATGGACAGAGGTGTCAGCAGAGAGAACTGTGGTCAGACAGAAAAGAAATCCAAAAAGAAAAGAACTTCCTCTGTAGTATACACTGGAGTACTGGAAGGGTTAAGATTTTTTAATAGAAGTAATTTACAAACCTGTTTAACTTTCTGGCACCAGGTAATGTAAAATGATAATTTTTCCACCAGAGTACCCCTTTAACCCCTTAAGGACGCAGGGTTTTCCCGTTTTTGCTGCACTTTCATTTTTTTCCACATCACCTTCTAAAAATCATAACGCTTTCAATTTTACACCTAAAATTCCACGTTATGGATTATTTTTTGCGCCACGAATTCTACTTTGTATTGACATTAGTCATTTTACCAAAAAATCCACAGTAAAACAAAAAAAATAATTGTGTGACAAAATTGAAAAAAATGTAGTAACTTTTGGGGGCTTCCGTTTCTACGCAGTACAATATTCAGTAAAAATGACACCTTCTCTTTATTCTGTAGGTCCATACGGTTATAATGATCCCTACTTATATACAGTCATGGCCGTAAATGTTGGCACCCCTGAAATGTTTCTATAAAATGAAGTATTTCTCACAGGAAAGGATTGCAGTGACACATGTTTTTCTATACACATGTTTATTCCCTTTGTGTGTATTGGAACTAAACCAAAAAAGGGAGGAAAAAAAGCAAATTGGTCATAATGTCACCAAACTCCAAAAATGGGCTGGACAAAATTATTCGCACCCTTTCTAAATTGTGGATAAATTATTTCAAGCATGTGATGCTCCTTTAAACTCACCTGGGGCAAGTAACAGGTGTAGGCAATATATAAATCATAACTGAAAGCAGATAAAAAGGAGAGAAGTTCACTTAGTCTTTGCATTGTGTGTCTGTGTGTGCCACACTAAGCATGGGCAACAGAAAGAGGAGAAGAGAACTGTCTGAGAACATGAGAACCAAAATTGTGGAAAAATATCAACAATCTCAAGGTTACAAGTCCATCTCCAGAGATCTAGATTTGCCTTTGTCCACAGTGCGCAACATTATCAAGAAATTTGCAACCCATGGCACTTTAGCTAATCTGCCTGGATGTGGGTGGAAGAAAAAAAATTGATGAAAGGTGTCAACACAGGATCGTCCGGATGGTGGATAAGCAGCCCCAAACAAGTTCCAAAGATATTCAAGCTCTTCTGCAGGCTCAGGGAGCAGTGTCAGCGCAAACTATCCGTCGACATTTAAATGAAATGAAACGTTATGGCAGGAGACCCAGGAGGACCCCACTATGGAGGAGACCCAGGAGGACCCCACTATGGCAGGAGACCCAGGAGGACCCCACTGCTGACACAGAGACAGAAAATAGCAAGACCACATTTTGCCAAAATCAACTTAAGTAACCAAAATCCTTCTGGGAAAACGTCTTGTGGACAGATGAGACCAAGATAGAGCTTTTTGGTAAAGCCCATCATTCTACTGTTTACCGAAAAGGTAATGAGGCCTACAAAGAAAAGAACACAGTACCTACAGTGAAATATGGTGGAGGTCAATGATATTTTGGGTTGTTTTGCTGCCTCTGGCACTGGGGGCCTTGAATGTGTACAAGACATCATGAAATCTTAGGATTACCAACGGATTTTGGGTCACACTGTACAGCCCAGTGTCAGAAAGCTGGGTTTGCATCCGAGATCTTGAGTCTTCCAGCAGGACAATGACCCCAAACATACATCAAAAAGCCCCCAGAAATGGATGACAACAAAGTGCTGGAGAGTTCTGAAGTGTCAGCAATGAGTCCAGATCTAAATCCCATTGATCACCTGTGGAGAGATCTTATAATTACTGTTGGGAAAAGGCGCCTTCCAATAAGAGACCTGGAGCAGTTTGTAAAGGAAGAGTGATCCAACATTCCGGCTGAGAGGTGTAAGAAGCTTATTGATGGTTATAGGAAGAGTGATCCAACATTCCGGCTGAGAGGTGTAAGAAGCTTATTGATGGTTATAGGAAGCCACTGATTTCACTTATTTTTTCCAAAGGATGTGCAACCAAATATTAAGTTAAGGGTGCTAATAATTTTGTCCAGACCATTTTTGGAGTTTGGTGACATTATGTCCAATTTGCTTTTTTTTCCTCCTTTTTTTGTTTGGTTCCAATACACACAAAGGGAATAAACATGTGTATAGCAAAACATGTGTTACTGCAATCCTTTTCTGTGAGAAAAAAAATCATAACTACATGCAGGAGAATTTATACGTTTATAATTGTCATATTCTTACCCCTATAACTTTATTTTTCCGCGTACAGGGAGATCATTGATCTGAAGTTTTTATCGGGACCATTTTTGTTTTGATTGGACTTTTTGATCGGTTTTTATTATTTTTTTTGTGCTATAAAAAGTGACCAAAAAAACGCTATTTCTGATTTTTTTTTTGCGTGTATGCGATTGACCATGCGGTTTAATTAACGATTTATTTTTATAGTTAAAGCATTTCCGCACGCAGCGATACCACATGGAAAAAGGGGGGTGATTCTTACTTTTATTAGGGAAGGGGTTAATTCATCATTAGTAACTTTTTTTTTTTGCTATATTATAACCCCCTCTAGTGGCTATAACATGCATTACATTAATTCCTAATACTGATCATCAGCATAGAACTACATGCGGATGATCAGTGTTATCGGGGCTTGACTTCTCCTGACTAGATCTCAGGCATGGAAAAGTCAATCACCAATCGGACGCAACGGAGGCAGGTAAGGGACCCACCGCTCGCGTCCTAGCTGATTGGGACATCGCGATTTGACTGACCTGCCGGGATTTTTTCAACTTTATACACGGCGATCAACCGTGTCTAAAGGGTTAATAGCATGTGGCACAACGATCAGTGCCGCACGCTATTAGCCCAGGGTCCCGGCTTTCATTAGACGCCGGGACCGACCTACTATGATGCGGGGTCATGGCGTAACTCAGCGTTATAGACCGGGAGCGGGCACAGGGCATAAGAGGTTAAGGGTACGGTTCCACATACCGCTTACCCAAACTCACTGCACACACAGAGCTGCCGCCAGAAAGCCCTATGTGTATGGTGATCGGGGATAATGCAGCAGATTTAGCGCAGTGTGAAATAGGCTGTGTAAGCGGTATGTGGGACTGTAACCTTAAGATGTATTCGATATGTTAAATGGTTCATACTTTAAATAAAAATCTTCTTCCCATTATAGTCTATGGACATTCCATTTTGTCATTCACCTTTGCATTCTATAATAAACAGCTATAACCCCAGGTAATTTTAATCTTACAATGTGCTACTCTACCTGGGGACACTTGTGGTAAAGGCTAATTTCCTAAATAACACAGATTTACATGTAAATGAGCTCATATTTCCTTCCCATTATAGTCTAGGGCAGTGTTTCCCAACCTTTTTCGGGTCGGGGCACACCTCGGAAATTTTTTTTTCCTCGGGGCAACGCTACCGAGGTTGACAAGCAAGAAAAAAAAAAAAAGGAAAAAACGATAAAAAACGCAATGCACTATATCTATTTATGTAGTTTAAAGTGCTGCTTTATACAGCAACTCACCAATGACGTCTTCTCTAAATTGCATTGTTGCCTTCTCTTCTCCAACTGGTCTGGGCCATCATCACGATTTCTTCCACACACAATTCTTCACCTTTAAACCTGCAAAACAAATCTATTAGGCGCCAAACTTTTTTTTTCTTTTTTTTTACATGGGTGACAGAGGGGTGTAGAATAGTGGACATGGGTGACAGAGGGGTGGACATGGGTGACAGAGGGGTTTAGAGGGGTGTAGAGGAGCGTACATGGGTGACGGAGGGGTGGATATGGGTGACAGAGGGGTTTAGAGGGGTGTAGAGGAGCGTACATGGGTGACAGGGGTATAGAGGAGCGTACATGGGTGTCAGGGGTGTAGATGAGCGTACATGGGTGACAGATGGGTGTAGAGGAGTGTACATGGGTGACAGAGGGGTGTAGAGGAGTGTACATGGGTGACAGGGGGGTATAGAGGAGTGTCCATGGGTGACAGATGGATGTACATGGGTGACAGAGGGGTGTAGAGGAGTGTACATGGGTGACAGATGGGTGTACATGGGTGACAGAGGGGTATAGAGGACTGTACATGAGTGACAGAGGGGTATAGAGGAGTGTACATGGGTGACAGATGGGTGTACATGGGTGACAGAGGGGTGTAGAGGAGTGTACATGGGTGACAGAGGGGTGTAGAGGAGTGTACATGGGTGACAGATGGGTGTACATGGGTGACAGAGGGGTGTAGAGGAGTGTACATGGGTGACAGAGGGGTGTAGAGGAGTGTACATGGCTGACAGAGGTGTAGAGGAGCATACATGGGTGAAAGGGGTGTAGAGGAATGTACAAAGGGGTGTATATGAGCGTACATGGGTGACAGGGGTGTAGAGGAGTGGACAGATGGGTGTAGAGGAGTGTACATGAGTGACAGAGGGGTGTACATGGGTGACAGAGGGGTATAGAGGACTGTACATGAGTGACAGAGGGGTATAGAGGAGTGTACATGGGTGACAGATGGGTGTACATGGGTGACAGAGGGGTGTAGAGGAGTGTACATGGGTGACAGAGGGGTGTAGAGGAGTGTACATGGCTGACAGGGGTGTAGAGGAGCATACATGGGTGAAAGGGGTGTAGAGGAATGTACAAAGGGGTGTATATGAGCGTACATGGGTGACAGGGGTGTAGAGGAGTGGACAGATGGGTGTAGAGGAGTGTACATGAGTGACAGAGGGGTGTAGAGGAGTGTACATGAGTGACAGAGGGGTATAGAGGAGTGTACATGAGTGACAGAGGGGTATAGAGGAGTGTACATGGGTGACAGATGGGTGTACATGGGTGACAGAGGGGTGTAGAGGAGTGTACATGGGTGACAAATGGGTGTACATGGGTGACAGAGGGGTGTAAAGGAGTGTACATGGGTGACAGAGGGGTGTAGAGGAGTGTACATGGGTGACAGAGGGGTATAGAGGGTTGTACATGGGTGACAGAGGGGTGTAGAGGAGTGTACATGGGTGACAAAGGGGTATAGAGGAGTGTACATGGGTGACAGGGGGGTGCAGAAGAGTGTACATGGGTGACAGGGGTGTAGAGGAGCATACATGGGTGAAAGGGGTGTAGAGGAGTGTACAAAGTGGTGTTGAGGAGTGTACAAAGGGGTGTAGAGGAGTGTACATGGGTAACAGGGGTGTAGAGTAGTGTACATGTGTGACAAATGGGTGTAGAGGAGTGTACATGGGTGACAGAGGGGTATAGAGGAGTGTACATGGGTGACAGAGGGTGTAGAGGAGCATACATGGGTGAAAGGGGTGTGAAGAAATGTACAAAGGGGTGTATAGTAGCGTACATGGGTGACAGGGGTGTAGAGGAGTGGACAGATGGGTGTAGAGGAGTGTACATGAGTGACAGAGGGGTGTAGAGGAGTGTACATGAGTGACAGAGGGGTGTAGAGGAGTGTACATGGGTGACAGAGGGGTATAGAGGAGTGTACATGTTTGACAGATGGGTGTAGAGGAGTGTACATGGGTGACAGATGGGTGTACATGAGTGACAGAGGGGTGTAGAGGAGTGTACATGGTTGACACAGGGGTGTAGAGGAGTGTACATGGGTGACAGAGGGGTGTAGAGGAGTGTACATGGGTGACAGAGGGGTGTAGATGAGTGTACATGGGTGACAGAGGGGTGTAGATGAGTGTACATGGGTGACAGAGGGGTATAGAGGAGTGTACATGGGTGACAGAGGGGTGTACATGGGTGACAGAGGGGTGTAAAGGAGTGAACATGGGTGACAGAGGGGTGTAGTTGATTGTACATGGATGACAGAGGGGTATAGAGGAGTGTACATGGGTGACAGAGGGGTGTTGAGAAGTGTACATGGGTGACAGAGGGGTGTTGAGAAGTGTACATGGGTGACAGAGGGGTGTTGAGAAGTGTACATGGGTGACAGATGGGTGTACATGGGTGACAGAGGGGTGTAGAGGAGTGTACATGGATGACAGAGGGGTGTAGAGAAGTGTACATGGGTGACAGAGGGGTGTAGAGGAGTGTACAGAGGGGTGTAGGGAGGTGTACAAGGGTGATAGATGGGTGTAGAAGAGTGAACATGGGTGACGGGGGCATAGAGGTGACAGAGGGGTGGACAGGGGGTGGACATGGGTGACAGGAGGGTGGACAGGGGGTCAGAGGGGTGGACAAGGGGGTAAAAGAGGGACAGGAGTGACAGAGGGGTGGACTGGGGTAACAAAGGGACAGATGGGTGAACAGGAGGGTGGACATGGGTGACAGAGTAGACAACGGGGGTAGACAGGGGGGTAAACATGAGTGACAGGGATGGACAGGGGAGTGGACAAGGCAGACGTGGATGACAGGAGGGTGGACATGGGTGAGAGGGGGGGGTGGACATGGGTGACGGGGATGATAGGTGGGGGGACATGTGTTAGTGCGGGTAGACATGAGTGATGGGGGGTGGACATGGGTGACAGGAAGGTGAACATGGGTGACATGGGTGACTGGGGGGATGGACATGGGTGACAGGGAAGGGTGGACATGGGTGACAGGGAAGGGTGGACATGGGTGACAAGGATGTGGTCAGAGGGGTGGACATGGGTGACAAGGATGTGGTCAGAGGGGTGGACAATGGAGGGTGAACATGGGTGACAGGGATGGGCAGGGGTGACAGAGGGTTGGATGGGGGTGGACATGGATGACAGGAGAGTGGCCATGGGAGACAGGGGGTCAGAGGGGTGGACAAGGGTGACAAAGGGACAGATGGGTGAACAGGAGGGTGGACATGGGTGACAGGGTAGACTACGGGGGTAGACGGGGGGGGGGGGTAAACATGAGTGACAGGGTTGGACAGGGGAGTGGACAAGGCAGACATGGATGACAGGAGGGTGGACATGGGTGAGAGGGGAGGTGGACATGGGTGACGGGGATGACAGGTGGGGGGACATGTGTGAGAGGGGGTGGACATGAGTGACAGGGAGGGTGGACATGGGTGACAGGGAGGATGGACATGGGTGACGGGGGGGGTGGACATGGGTGACGGGGGGGTGGACATGGGTGACAGGGGGGGTGGACATGGGTGACAGGGGGGGGTGGACATGGGTGACAGGGGGGGTGGACATGGGTAACAGGTGGGGGGGTGGACATGGGTGACAGGGGGGGGGGTGGACATGGGTGACAGGGGGGGTGGACATGGGTGACAGGGGGGGGTGGACATTGGTGACAGGGGGTCAGAGGGGTGGACATGGGGGTAAAAGAGGGACAGGAGTGACAGAGAGGGGTGGACTGGGGTGACAAAGGGACAGATGGGTGAACAGGAGGGTGGACATGGGTGACAGGGTAGACTACGGGGGTAGACGGGGGTAAACATGAGTGACAGGGATGGACAGGGGGTGGACAAGGCAGACGTGGATGACAGGAGGGTGGACATGGGTGAGAGGGGAGGTGGACATGGGTGACTGGGATGATAGGTGGGGGGGACATGTGTGAGAGGGGGTGGACATGGGTGACATGAAGGTGAACTTGGGTGACAGGGAGGGTGGACATGGGTGACAGGGTAGACTGGGGAGTGGACAAGGCAGACATGGATGACAGGAGGGTGGAAATGGGTGACGGGGATGATAGGTGGGGGGACATGTGTGAGAGGGGGTGGACATGAGTGACGGGGAGGGTGGACATGGGTGACAGGGGGAGGGAGGACATGGGTGACAGGGGGAGGGAGGACATGGGTGACAGGGGGAGGGAGGACATGGGTGACAGGGGGAGGGTGGACATGGGTGACAGGGGGAGGGTGGACATGGGTGACAGGGGGAGGGTGGACATGGGTGACAGGGGGAGGGTGGACATGGGTGACAGGGGGGGTGGACATGGGTGACAGGGGGAGGTGGACATGGGTGACAGGGGGAGGTGGACATGGGTGACAGGGTGGGATTACATGGGTGACAGGGTGGGATTACATGGGTGACAGGGTGGGATTACATGGGTGACAGGGGGGGGGGAGGGTGATAGAGATGGACAGGGAGGTGGACAAGGCGGACATGGCTGAGAGGGGGGGGTTGACAGGGGGAGGCAGTCATGGCTGACAGGGGGGACAGAGGGTGGACTTGGGTGACGGTGGGGGGTTTAGACAGGGTTGAGAAGGTGAACTGAGGGGTGGAAAGGGTACGGTACCTTAAGCAAGCCGGCCCGTGCAGCTTGCAGTTCCACAGCAGGCACGGGAGTCCGGCGCAGGTGCAGCTCGTTCCGCCCCAGGCAGGGACCCATTTTCGGCTCCCTGCGCCGTAAGGGAGAGGGGGACGGAAGGAGACGGAGGGTGAAGGAGGGGGACGCGGGGGACACAGGGAACAGAGGAGGAATGATGGGGAACACAGGGGACGCGGGAGACGGAGGGGAACACAGGAGACGGGAGGAGATGCAGGGGGACGCTGTGCGCGCAGTGCGCACGCAGACTTCCCTTCCCCCCTGCGCCGTCAGGCCGGGGCGGGACATTAAAAAAAAAAATTATAATAAAAAATAAAAAAAATCACGGCAAAATCCCGCGGCACCACGGGCAGTGCTGAACCGCGGTTGGGAATCACTGGTCTAGGGACATTCCATCTTGTCATTCACCTTTGCATTCTATAATAAACAGCTATAATCCCAGGTCATTTCCATTTTACACTGTGCGGCTCTGTCTGGGGACACTTGTGGTAAATGATAATTTCATATGGTAAATGGTTTAGGCTCCAAATAAAATGTTCTTCCCATTATAGTCTATGGACATTCCATTCTACCATTCACCTAGTATTCCGTAGAAAACATCTGTAATCTTCATTCTCAATAATCGTACTGAACTCACACAGTATGCCTGCTTAAGATTTATTGGATAATTCGCTCCGTGCCGGATGACTGGCGATACAGGGCGGAGGCTCGTGACGTCACGGCCACGCCCCCTCAATGTAAGTCTATGGGAGGGGGCCTGACTGCAGTCACGCCGCCTCCCATAGACTTGCATTGAGGGGCATGGCTGTGACATCATGAGGGGGGCGTGGCGGTGACGTCACAAGCCTCCGACGCTGCAGCAGACATCCTAAACGAACACTGTGTGCAGCAGGGAGATCGCGGGGGAGTTTTTTTTGTAATAATATACGGCTTTATTGGGACAGGGACCATACGTTTTTATTTAGGACCTGAAGCTGCTTTCGTCTAATCGCTGTTATACTACACCACCATACATCTGTACTACAGCGCAGTATAACTGTCAGTGTTACCGAGGTCGGGCCTCATAGGCAACAGCGCCTGGTAGACCTGGAGGCCATGACTGGGGGAGCAAGACAGTTTAACCCTATAGATGCCACAATCAGTACTGACTGCGGCATACATAGGGTTACACTGCCAAGACAGTCGGGAAAGTAATCATAATAACATAAAAGTACATCACGGGGTGGAGAGGGGGTTGTGTCATCTATCCCCTGTATCTCAATAACAGGGACCCCAGTGTCCCCAGGTAGGGAGGAGGTACATTCACTATGGGAGCTGCAGAAACAGCCGAGCACAGACTGAGGTGTCCAGTGATCGGACGCCACATGATCAGCAAGGATCGGGGATAACACAATCTTTCTAAAAGGGTCTCAGCAGGTGAAGCCCGGACCGTCCTGGAATTCTTCATCACTGGAATAAGTCCCTTCTCTGTGAGGTGTTTGGGTCTCCAGTAGCAGCTCCCCATGGATTATGCCTGTTGGGTCTTCTCCATGAGGAGCAGTGAATATCACAACCATATATCACACTCTTTTCCTACCATGTAAACTATAGTGATGACATCGCTGGATCGGTGACTACGTTCTAAAAGAAAACTTTATTAACAATTGGGAACAAGTTTGGAGATGCAGTATATGATATATGTATAAATGTCAGATATCCTATGTACATGGATAATATATAGATGTGTTATCTGCATCATTTATTGCTCTAAATTGGCTTCTCTCCTGTGTGAGTTCTTTGATGTTTAACAAGATTTGATTGCTGAGTAAAACATTTCCCACATTCTGCACATGAAAATGGCTTCTCCCCTGTGTGAGTTCTTTGATGTTTAACAAGATTTGATTGCTGAGTAAAACATTTCCCACATTCTGCACATGAAAATGGCTTCTCCCCTGTGTGAGTTCTTTGATGTCTAACAAGATTTGATTTCTCAGTAAAACATTTCCCACATTCTGAGCATGAAAATAGCTTCTCTCCTGTGTGAGTTTTTTTATGTCGAGTAACATCTCCTTTGAAAGTAAAACATTTCCCACATTCTGAGCATGAAAATGGCTTCTCCCCTGTGTGAGTTCTTTGATGTTTAACAATATTTGATTTCTTAGTAAAGCAGTTCCCACATTGTGAACATGAAAATGGCTTCTCCCCTGTGTGAGTTCTTTGATGTTGAACAAGACCTGATTTTTCAGTAAAACATTTCCCACATTCTGAACATGAAAAAGGCTTCTCCCCTGTGTGTGTTCTTTGATGTTTAACAAGATTTGATTTTTCAGTATAATATTTACCACATTCTGAACATGAAAATGGCTTCTCTCCTGTGTGATGTCTTTGATGTACAAGAAGATTTGATTTAAAAGTAAAACATTTCCCACATTCTAAGCATGAAAATGGCCTCTCCCCTGTGTGAGTTCTTTGATGTTTAACAAGATGTGATTTTACAGTAAAAGATTTTCCACATTCTGAACATGAAAATGGCTTCTCTCCTGTGTGAGTTTTTTTATGTCGAGTAACATCTCCTTTGAAAGTAAAACATTTCCCACATTCTGAGCATGAAAATGGCTTCTCCCCTGTGTGAGTTCTTTGATGTTTAACAATATTTGATTTCTTAGTAAAACATTTCCCACATTGTGAACATGAAAATGGCTTCTCCCCTGTGTGAGTTCTTTGATGTTGAACAAGACATGAGTTTTCAGTAAAACATTTCCCACATTCTGAACA